>NW_027271920.1:1025000-1104060 GCF_040938485.1 Diadema antillarum
AATAATAATAATAATAGTGATAATAATAAATCATTTATTAAGCGCAGAAACTATGTCTATATATTCTACTGCGCTTCGAGAGCTCTTAAATTCCTATGTTGCATAATGCTGTATGGGAAGTAAAGAAGAAATACATGTATGCCTAAGCTAAAAAAAAAAAAAAAAAAAAAAAATCACTTTTGATTTAAAGCTGTCTAAAGTCTGACATTTCCGAATGTCTAATGATAATCTGCTCCACAATCTAGGGGCTGCACAAGAAAATGATCGGTCACCTAAGGTAACTTTTGTTTTGATTTGGAGTATCTGTAATATCAATCTATCATTGGTACTACGGAGATTATGACCATGAGTCTGAGGTTTAAAGTTCAATAATTCACTGATATAACTATAGGGGCCTGACCACTCAGAGCTTTATAAACCAGCATCAATATCTTGAAATCATTTTTTTTTTTTTTTTTTTTTTTTTTTTTTTTTTGCGGATGGGCAGCCAGTGCAATTCCGGGCCTTAAAAGCAAATCTTGGGAGATTACAAATCAATCTTGCACATCTATGTGTTTTGA
The DNA here is from genome assembly GCF_040938485.1 of Diadema antillarum. Classification (NCBI taxonomy): domain Eukaryota; kingdom Metazoa; phylum Echinodermata; class Echinoidea; order Diadematoida; family Diadematidae; genus Diadema; species Diadema antillarum. Next base: position 1,025,561 of record NW_027271920.1, read on the forward strand.
ACCCGCTACAACGTAACTATCTGTGAATTCGGTAATCCATACAACAGACTGTTACAATAATCTAATTTGCTTGCAACACATGCTTGGACAATAGTCTTCATGCTTTCCTGATCGAAATATTAAAGGACAAGTTCACCTTCATAAACATAAGGATTGAGAGAATGCAACAATATTAGTAGAACACATCAGTGAAAGTTTGAGGAAAATTGGACAATCGATGCAAAAGTTATGAATTGTTCAAATTTTTGTGTTGGAACCGCTGGATGAGGAGACTACTACAGCTTGTAAGTCATATGCGTACAACAGTATAAAGAAAATGTAAAAGAAAATTCAACATATTTTCACTTTTTCGCATAATAAAAGAGCACTTGACTTGCCTGTTTCTAAAGGAAGGGGGAATAATATTACCCATAACATTTGTCGGTAACGAGTCAGGGGAATGTGTACTTTTTTCAAAAGATGGAATTCTGTGAAATTCTCTATTTTCCTTATATTGTTGTACGCATGTGACATCTAAGTTATTCATACACTGCAGTAGTCTTCTCATCCAGCGGTTACTGCACAAAAACTTCAAAAATTCATAACTTTTGAACGGATTATCTGATTTTCCTCAAACTTTCAATGATGTGTTCTACTAATATTGCTACATTCTCTCAATCCTTATGTTTATGAAGGTGAACTTGTCCTTTAACGAATGCGTCTCAAATTTATCATATAATATGCTGATTTACATACACTAGTAACCTGAGATTCCATATTCAAATGGGTATCAAAAAACACCCCCAAGTTTCTCACATTATTGGATGGTTTTGTAACAGTATCAGCGAATGATAAGCCATTTGTTTGAATTTAGAGACTCGCCGTGGAGTGCCAATGACTAACAATTCCGTTTTCTTATCATTCAAAATCATTTTGTTTTGTGATGTCCATGTTCTTACATTGTATGTACTCGATGCATGATTCTAACACAGTTATGCAGTAGTCTTCGTTTGGTGTGTTAGGGCAGAATGACAAATATATTTGTGTGTCATCTGCATAGCAGTGACAAGTGATAGCGGGAAACTCCTTTTGAATATTTGTGAGGAGTCTACTTGTGTACAATGTAAACAGTAGGGGACCTAATATCGAATCAAAAAATTGTTGCAGTAAAAGACGCCGTTTTGCTTTTGACTCTCCGAATATCATGCTCTCGCTACGATATACATATTTTATATTTGTACCTTTCACTTTTCTTGTCCGCTCTGCAATGTGACAAATATTATCTATTAACTGTACTGTGTATAATCAGCCACTGTACAAAAACTCTGCATCCCCATTATCTGACCCTGTTCTTTATTCACTTCGATATTTTGGTAGTATTATTGTATAAAGCCATATTTTAAGTCACGGCTACGATATGAACAGCTTTGTACCAAAGTCATAACACGACATTAGTACAGCTGTACTACAATCTGCAACAGAAACAATTCCACATGCATGTCACTTTGAAAATAGCTTATCATTATTACTTCCATTGACCACCTGGTCTATGTCCAACGTCATTTCGCCGACTTCATATTCTTGGTCTTTGATTTTTTTTTTTCTTTTTTAGTCTATATCTATTTTGTCTAATTTTCCATTCTTTTTCACGCTTATTCATCGCACCATATAGAAATCATACGAAGACTATGTAATTACTGCATGGACAAGGTGGATGATAAACTGATTAAAACGTAGCCTATGTGCCTATTGGATCAAATGGACGATGTTTGTTACTAGTATTCCGGAAGTTGGTTAATCCAAAAATAAAGTCAGGTTCGTTTTTCCGAATGTTTATTAATCTTAAAATGAAATGAGATTCGTTAATCCGAAAATGAAAAAAAAAAATGGGTAATAACAAACTTTCGGAATTTCAAAACTCATTTCGTTCTCGGAATTTCGAAACTCATTTCGTTTTCGGAATAGCGAACCTTGATTCGGAATTCTAGTACATTTTTATTCATCTACATACAGTTAAATAAGAAAAAGTAAATAAATGGAAAATGGGATGCTTTACGGCCTCTTTCTGTAGAAGACCGACATATCTGTGCGTACTCAGAATTAAGAGTCCAGGGGATGAGAAACCCACTCTTTCTTCTTCATCGGAAGTTGTTGATTTATATCTCTTTACGTCTATTACGTATCATGATTCAAAGATAGCATACACACACACACACACACACATGTAACACACAAAATGACAGAATATAGGGCCTACCTGGGCTGGAATGAGGGATTTTCTTTTAGGCTGTCACTTTCGCGCCTGTCAAGGTCTGCAAGAGGCCTATTGCGTATCAAATAATCATGTGACGGGAAATAGGTCGTACAAAATATAACTCAAATTTGTCCTATGCTGAAGATGTCATTCTTAGTCATTTTCTTTTCAGTTAAATTCAACTACTGCTCAGCTTCAAGCACATATTCGACCCTTAGCGACAGGGGTTAGGAGGGCGTACAGATAAGCACATCCTATCCTCCCGTTCTTGCATACGTTTAATTTATAAGCAACAAAACTATTCTTATCGTACTAGTGAAGAAATGAACCATAGCAGGAAACTTCCCCATAAGAGAACGACGAATACGAACTGCAACTAAACAAGGAAAAGTAGAAATTACGCGGTGCGTAAAATATGTCCCCGCCGGAAGTAGCATTTAGTAGCAAAATGTACAATATAGGTAAAAAGATCAAGGTCAAAGGTGAAAGAAGTCAAGGGTCAAAATTCTATGTAGAAGTTTTGAAGCCCTCACCTAGTGCCATCACATAAAGCAAACGAAATCGAAATCGGGTTAGAAATGGCGAAGGAGTAGCATTTTGTAGCTAATGTACAATATAGGTAAAATAAATCAAGGTCAAAGGTCAAAGAAGTCAAAGGTCAAAATTCTGTGTAGAAGTTTTGAAGCCCTCACCTAGTGCCATCACATAAAGCAAACGGAATCGAAATCGGGTTAGAAATGGCGAAGGAGTAGCATTTGGTAGCAAAATGTACAATACAGGTCAAAAATCAAGGTCAAAGGTCAAAGAAGTCAAAGGTCAGAATTCTGTGTAGAAATTTTGAAGCCCTCACTTAGTGCCATCACTTAAAGCAAACGGAATTTAAATCGGGTAACAAATGGCGAAGGAGTAGCATTTTGTAGCAAAACGTAAAATATAGGTCAAAAATCAAGGTCAAAGGTCAAAGAAGTCAAAGGTCAAAATTCTGTGAAGAAGTTTTGAAGCCCTCACCTAGTGCCATCACATAAAGCAAACGGAATTGAAATCGGGTTAGAAATGGCGAAGGAGTAGCATTTTGTAGGCAATGTACAATATAGGTCAAAAATCAAGGTCAAAGGTCAAAGAAGTCAAAGGTCAAAATTCTGTGTACAGGTTTTGAAGCCCTCACCTAGTGCCATCATATAAAGCAAACAGAATCAAAATCGGGTTAGAAATGGCGAAGGAGTAGCATTTTGAAGCAAAATGTACAATATAGGTCAAAGGTCAAGGTCAAAGGTCACAACTGAAATTCTGTATAGAAGTTTCAAAGCTCCCATATAGTGCTATCATATAAAGCAAACAGAATCAAAATCGGGTTAGAAATGGCAAAGGAGTAGCATTTTGAACATTTTGATCACACACGGACGCACGGACAGACGGACAGACGGACAGACGGACACACGGACACACGGACACACGGACACACAGACACACACACGTACGGAGCCCGTTTCATAGTCCCCTGCTCGAACTCGTTCGGCGGGGACAATAAACAGATAATTTGGTATTTGAAGGGCTTTCTGTTTATTGTTTTAATACAGCCAAACTTTTACACACAAAAAAAAAAGGCTTTAGTGGAGCACTCAACGCTGGCGAGATATCCATGCTCTGATTTGTTGATGAATGAGATATATTTCGACTTCACTTTGTCCAGCTCCATCCCCGTCCAACACATTAATGTCGAGGAAAGACTCCATGAACGGGACCGAGTTTGAGAAAGACAGTCATGATAGTGGTGCGTTTGCAAAGTTAATCGCCCAGAATCTTTCTCGAGTATAGAGCGTCTGGCATAATTGAAGTCATCTTCATGGCGGTCAGATTACAATGACGACTCTGTCTCTTCACAAGGTATTTCGTCACTCGAGATATTCTGAACCGAGCTCATCTGGGGGCATTTCATGAAGCATTGTGGTCGGATATTTTTCTGGCAAACTAATCTAATTTCTTTGTTTATTTTTTATTTTTATTTTTTTTCAATTCAATTCAAATTTTCAATTCAATTTGATGGAAATGAAAATAAATTTGAATCTTAACATGATAGAAACTGCTGGAAAATCACGCAAAGCTTTCATATCCCCTGCGAGACAATCATCGCAGTTGCGCCCTATCATGGCTAAACATGATACTAGTATTAAAGCGACGCTCGTGTATTTAATTCAAGATACCTGCGATATGTATAGCAGCGTGATCTTTAACAAGCTGGAAAAAAAACCACAATTCTACCCGTTCCACGTCCCGAAGACTGTTTCCCAGATATTTGAAGTGGTCCACAGTAGGACATGATGCAAAAAAGAGGGGTTTTTTCCCGCCTTACTGCCTAACCTCTTGCAGCCCCACGACGATCCCCAATTCAAAGTTCTCATACTGGTCGTGTAGTTGTATCAGATGCTAATGCTCTTCAACATCAAAGTGAAAAAAAGGCACCAACTGTGCTCAAGCTGTGAAATTTTCATATCAATACCTTCACCAAATGTTTTGAAGATAATTATAGTACATGTAGCTGGCTGTGTTGAGGATGTCGTTCCGTGTTATACATGAGGAATTAATCATCACTAGGGTCAGGTAGGGAATAAAAATGGTTAAAGAGCGACTCGATCAGCAGAACAAAAAAAAAAAATAAAAATGTCCATATTAAAAACCACAAACATGCTTGCGCAACTGTCAGATCAGAGACCGCTTAAATTATGTTATGTTTTTGTTTTGTTTTTTTATTTTCGGGGTAGGTTTATGAAAAACTTTACACAATTTTTTTTTGTGTGTGTGCATTGCCACTGTGAGGTGGTAGATCTGTGACTCTGAGAGTGTAAGTGTATTATGTCAGAGTCTAAACGTTACTATCGTTAGGTGTCTGTATCCATTCAGATTATTCAATAAACGTACTTTATCATGATAAATATATTGGGCCTACCATTCGACCTTCGTTGCCCTGGCTAGATATTTAACGTTAGCATTTTACTTCATTACTATCATATTCAGGGCTGCCAACAATGGAAACTATTTGAGAGTGAGACTCCCATAGGCCAATGCTATAATTTAGGAGTCAAAATGAGTGAGATCAATAGAAATGCATGCAAATGAAATAAAGTTTTAGAGTGAGAAAGGACCAAAATGAGTGAGTCTCACTCTCAATGAGTGAGAGTTGGCAGCCCTGCATATTATAGAACTTTAATAGGATCTAGAAATTCTAACGAGTTAGACTATTAACGTTAGAGTCTATTAAGTTAGACGTCTAGACATTTGTTGTAAAATTGTTGCAGTGTTACTGTCACTGTAGGCCTATCACGAATCATAGTAGTAGTACGATCTCTTTGGAGGGCATTCCTAGTACCAGTAACGTTAGAACCTAGATCTATGGTCTACGGATTCTTGTACTAAAGTATAAGTAGAGATCAAGAACGTTTGTAGTCCAACATAACAGCACGTACCGGTACTAGCATTGTTAGAGCCCATTATAAGAGGTTCTTATCAGAGCTTAAGTTAGAAGCCATGCTATTCTAACGTGGAGACTATATTCGAACGTTAGGTACAATCTAACATAGACACAAGTAAACGATCTAAAACTTAACAAGTAACAGTAGACATGACTCATTGTACACATTGACTGGAGTCTAGAGTTATGGAACGTTACGTCTAACGTGCCTAGTAGAATCTAGTCCTGCTACGTAGTGCTAAATTCTAGATCTGCTAGGTTCAACGTTGGAATGTTTATAGAAGGTCTAGATCTAGTATCAAGGTGAGAGTTTTAAGCCTAGCAAAAAGGCTAACTAATAATCGTTAGACCTAAACTAGGCGATCTATTAGTATTACGACTAACGTTAGATTCCTTGCAACAATATGCCTATAAACGTTCTCGCTACGGTACTAACAACGGTTATGGGTTAGTAATACCGTAGATACCGGTACAGTGTCTACTAAACTACGCTATTAAACGTTAACGTTAGATTTTTGTTTAATTTTATATTGTTAGTCAGTTCAGATACGCATCTAACTTGTTAGTTAGAGATCTAACTTCCTAGAGTTTTAATAAGTCTTAGAAAAACGAGCTTAAACAGTTAGACTTTTCTGGTTTCTTACCTGTTTCAGAGTCCTTTGAATTCTCAGACTTGATTCGAACCTTGTCATGGAATAGAGAAAACTCTTTTGCTGTGCCTTGATGGATCCAGCAGCTGTTCAGTTGCATGTTGCATGACGTAATCAGCAATACAAGCGACACACTCGCGAGGAATAATGCGAGAAAAGTCAATCTCACTGGCCGTCTGATCTTGCCTGACCTGACAAAGCAACATGACAGTTCGTAAAGTGAAGACCGATTTCTCCTTTGCATGGTAGTTGACTTATTGAGCCGAATGACGTGCAACACTACTATAACGACGTTTGAAGAAAAGAAAAGTGTTTGAATCTTTTCCGTCGCTACTACCTAGCAGTACGTAGGCCCTACGGTAACATGATTGTTACACACACGGGTACGGTACACAACACGTGGGCGGATATGCACGGTACGCCGGATACTGAGTACTCAAGCATACAACAGTACACGTGCATACATACGCGCATGTAGATTTTGAGTGGGATACCGATACCCAGCATACAGTACTGTACACGTGCATACATACGCGCATGTAGATTTTGAGTGGGATCTATCTACACATGGGAAGACGTTACGCGCAGTCAGTTCAAGAGGAGTGACCTACTTACGAGTATTGTAAACAAAAGTCCCACAAACACAACTAATAACAATAATAATAATAATAATAATAATAATAATAATAATAATAATAATAATAGTGGCTACTTGTATAGCGCACAGGTCCACTTTTCAGTGCTCATGGCGCTTCAAAAATGAAAAGATATCAAATATTTACGTGCATATACATATTCAAACATTTCAACAAATAAGAAAATGGTAAACAAAAACAAATATATAAAGAATACAACATATACCAATTAAAAATACAATATTGATCCAATATTAATAACATACAGCAATTACAGTCCTCAGTATGAAAGGAACAGATAAGTTTTAAGTTTGGATTTGAATGACTCTGTAGATGACAGTTCCCTTAACTGAAGAGGTAACTGATTCTACAATTTTGGTCCCATAACGGAAAAAGCACGATCACCATACCCATGTTTTACTCTGGGTGTTTGGAGTAAGAATGCATCTGATGATGAACGTAGCCTTCGTGCCGGATTGTATTTTTGAACAGAATTACTTATGTATATTGGGGAAAAAGAATGAACTACACTTGATAATGAATGTTTATGAGTGCAGTGTACAGAAAAAGATGAAAATGTAATGATCCATTCAACGTTGAATGGATCAAAGATTTCATCTTTCACCGAATTAAATATTCTATCCATCGCACGAAAATGTCAAGTAAGAATTCATCTCATATCAGCCATCTTGGGATCTACACCCTACAAGCAATGCTTCTATGTAGATTCCTCATATTTCACATGGTTAAATCGTCTTAAATGCTGTACTTGACAATTCATCTATGCTTTTGTATTGTTATGTTTATGGTTTATTCATTTGTTGAAATGTGAAATATGAAACAATAAACAAACCCATTTATTATTTGTTTTATATAACGCCCAAAGTAGCTTCTTGTAATTTGATTTTATATCAATTAAGAAACAAGAGAGAATCTGAGGTCGAGAGAGTACGCTAGAGCGCCTGTACGCGAGCGGGTTGTACACACTGCAAACGCAAGCGTTTTCATTTTACACGCGTAGTGTGCCGGGCTCTCGGCGTTCTGCACTAGCAAATCGTATGGATCCAAGCATATGCACGGTGACGTCATAGTTGAATTAGCTAAATTGTTAATGTCAAACAGCCATCAAATGACATTTGTTTGATTGGTTGCTTCGATTTGACATTACTAGTACAAATGTATTCATCCAAAGAGATTTTGCTCCTCCCCACCACTGGGGAAAATCTCTTTGTATTCATCCCATTTCACTTTGACGTCATCATCCAAGCAATCGTGGCTCCATTTATCGTGCAATCCTACGATTTGCACCATTGTACGCTTGCCGAGAGCCGGCCCGGCACACTCCGCGTGTAAAACGCTTGCGTTTGCAGTGTTTATGCGACAGCGCGCTAGTGTACAACGTTGCCAGGTCTCAACAGAGCAAATTTTCAGCAAAATCACCAAAAAGGCATGTGATAAATCACCAAAAGCCATCAAAAATCACCAAATTTGGAAAAGTGTAGGTAAGGCTTCAATTTCGAGACAAAACGATGTCAATAAACCTTTATCAAACACTGTGCGAGTCTCAGTGCAATTTACGGCGCGCGCGCCGTAGTCACACACACTCAAAGAGGTTCTTTATGTACATGTACTAGTATAAATAGAGTACTAGTAAGCGCTCACCATTCAGTGCGTACAAATGAAAACGGGGCCCCGGCCGCGTGTTTTTTTTAGACGGCACAGATTGGGGAAACTAAAAATCTATCGGGGACCCTAACCCTAACCCCAACCCTAACCCTAACCCATAACCATAACCATAACCAAAAACCCTAACCCAACATTTTTCCCATAGGTTTAACACGCGCCATGCCCCAATCTGTGCCGTCTTTAAAAAAAACGCGCCCCGGCCGCGGCCCCATCCACAGTGGCGCGCGCGCACGAAAGAGGTCGACTACGAAGCCTGAACCCGGAAGTGCCTATAGTAATACACGTAAAGTACGACTTCGGAGATTTCATTTCATTTCATTTCATTTCATTTCAATTTATTTTCATATTTCTCACATATATCACAATAAAGTATATAAATACGAAAATTATACAAAACATAATTTAGATGAGACTTCATCAGAATGTACAGAAGTTTGATTTGGTATAAACACGAGGTCTGTATGCATGCAAATTACACTGTGGTCATAATGCGAAAAAATATGATGGGGCCTCCGTAAAAGCATTAGCTTGTACAGCCGCAGGTCCCGTGAGTAATCAGATTAGGGGAAGTTTAAAGTACGGATGTTTTTTTAAGACCAACTATATCTGGGGAAACCGATTAAGACAAACAAAACAAAAAATCCAATTAAATAAAAATACAGAAAACAGAAAGGTCACATGTTGCAGCAGTGAACAACAACTGCAGATGGGGTTGGGTTGGAAAATTCATTCTAATTCTAAGGAAAATCAATATTTGGCCATATGCCTTTGTAAGAGAGATACACTCTCAACACAGTATACGTGTTTTGATGAAGAAAGGACTTGCTCTACATTGATTATGAAGCCAAAATTGCCAAACAGGCATTCATGCATTCATACTACATAAAGATTGCAGAAAGGTACAGTGTAGCCATACTCTTTGGTATTGAAGTACTGATTTCACATAATATATGTCACTTAAAAACACCAGGCACACATACAACACACACTCCCATACACATACAAAAACACATTCCCATAAACACCCACACACCCACAACAAACACACACACTCACAACAAACACACACATACGCACACTCATGTACACACCTATCCACTTTTTTCAAATTTGAACACACACACACACACACACACACACTCACACAACACAATTTATGAAATTATCCAACAAAAATTAGTGTCAAGCTTTGACTTTGATATAATACGAAACTCAAAAGTGACTTCATCAGTATTAAATTTAAATCGACCTGAAAAGCATGTTTTTGAAAAATGATAATCCTTTCCTTCAGAGCTGAAACATGAATGTGATGGGTGTATAGAAAGATCAAATCGTCGGCATATGAAAAAGCGTCACTCAACATTTGGCCCAAGAACCATCTTTTACCAAGTGCCTTATTGATGAAGAAGTCCGTCAATGTACAAACAAAACATAAATTACATGTTCAAGTTCGAGTTTATTTAATTCATTTCCAACAAGCAAATAATTAGAAATACAATGACACACTCGTATACACAGATGTCAGGAAATCAGTACCACATTGCGATGAACAGAATAACATTGTAAAAGAGATACAGGTAACAGAGAAGCAAATAACTGTTACGTCACTGTGATAGATGCATAAACAATATTGCTGGAAATGGAGGGGACTGCTAAAAAGCAGAGCTTGTAGAATGCAGTCCCCTCATAGAGAAAAAATATAATTGCAAAAAAGAAGAAGAAATAGAATCCCACTTTCCGGTTCAACTCAATCGGTTGGGCATGCAAAAATTAGAGTAAATCCCGCACCATCCAGTGTGATTCTCTTATCTATATTATACATTTTATTCAGTAGCAACTTACATTATTTGGTATTGCTTGAATGTATCAGTGAAGAATGACACTGTAATTTATAACCGAGACCTCATATACTACGCAGAGCTCGCACTTCATCACCTCAGCATTTAATATAATGTATTCCTGTATTGCATCAAAACATCTGGCTAATAGCTCGACAATTTGATACAGAATTGATTTCGGTGTGTAAGCAAAATTAGGCCATTCCAGTCGGAGTGTATCCAATGATATTTCAATAACTATCATTTGATTATATTTTACTTTAATAGTGCAATACAGTATACTATCGCCAGGATCTCGGACGGTTGTTCCATTGACATACCGAATTTCGTAATGCGGTAACCTTCGGGCTTGCTTGGGTCAAACTGGGTCAAGTCAATGCAGGTATACAAGAACCAAAATAAATGAATACAAAACCTCTATTTTGAGCCGATAAATTCCGGAAAACTGTTCTATTGTCATCGCAGTACATATTGTACGATTTACCGTCTTATATGTGTAAGTCGTTTTTTTTTCTTTCATATCTTGCAGTTGTAAAATTCTAAGGTTTTTTTTTTCTCTCTCTCCCTCTATAAGCTCTCTCAATTGAAGAAAGATTAGAACGCAATTGAAATCGAAACGAAAACAAAAACTAAAAGTCAGTAGAACGTGCAAAACCCGAGTCAAGGCTGTTTGATGTTGTGCTTTCTTCAAATCCAGCTTCTTCATACAGTTCGGATTCTTGCATGACAGGGGGAAATCGCTTGTCGCTTCTTCTTTGGAAAAATAGTGAAGTCACAGGAATTAGATAAACAAAATGAGGGCAAGTAAACAACCGGCGAGGGCGGCATGACCAAATGGGATGGCCGAGTTGGACACCGAGTAGGTGTGGGACGATTCTTTTGGGTATATCAAGTGTCCATTTGAGTTTACAACGAGTAAACAGACAGTACATCAGATGATGAGCCATGACTGACATCAAAGAGGAAACTGCAGTGAGTATATTTTAGGCATATGGTTCAAGCACGATGTCACTCTCAGTTTTACTTCGATAAGAATATATCCAAATAATGGGAGTTTCACTAAATTCTGTCAATTATTAAAGTGAATTGTCAAATTTTAACGTTTTCTGTGTTTTTCCCAAACATCAATTTTTTTTTTTTTTTGGTCTTAAACACCTGTAAAAAAAAGAAGGAAGAGGGGATAATGTCATCAGTTCATAACTAGCAATTATATACTTTTCGTACATAGATATATCAAAAAGTCTTTTTTTCGGTCGTTAATGTAGCAATTACAACAAATCCTCCTCAATATCTTATTTTCCGTTCATTCATAATCATAGCCGTGCAACACCATACAAAAAATGATTTGCGATGAATACTACATTTTATGTTTTTAGGGAAATTTTGTGCATTTGCGTTCAAGTCAGTAAAAATTTTGTAAGGCAGTGACATCATCACAACGAATATTATATATATATATATATATATATATATATATATGTAATAAAAATGTGCATTTACTATGTGGTTGTGATCACTATCACTCTTTTGCGCAAACATTATTGATCTCTGGAGTCCCATAACTGTCTTGTTTTTATTTCTGTGGAAACTTCTGACATACTTTTGTTTTATTTTGCTCCGTCAAAATAATGAATGGCATTGCACTGTAACTTAAGTCTTAAAAACAATTTTGGTGATTTTACTTCATTTGAATAATGATAATGATGATACGATGCATAATGTATATAGCGTCTGCAATCATCATCGAACGCTGTGCATATAGTTTGCAAGAGAATTAAAAAAAAAAACGGCCGTCATTTCCAGCTTCTGATACTAGTAGTTGATTTGAATAAAATGACAGACGGTTCAAAGGGAGGAGAGCATAAAGACTTCTAATCTTTATGTTTAACTGTGCTGGCGTTAGGGTGCATAATAATATAAAACCAATATTCTTAGAGCACTCTTGATGTTGACGAGATAACTATAACTGCAAACACTTCTCGTATAAAGCTCTATTGAAACACGGTTTAGTACGTTGATGACCCATTTCTTTCTTGCAGTGAAACGCGCATTGGAAATGATATAACTGTTTGAATATATCAAGATCCTAGTTGAAAATATTGTGATTATTTTTAATCTGATTGATTTCAATACTAAATGCATGATGGTGGAAACTACACACAAATATGTTGGCATTTTCTTGTAAAATGCAGGAATGTCTATGCCGAGTATCAGTTACATGGTAAACTTTATACGTGTTACTCTATTTTGTAGGTGGCTAAAATTTCCCATGCACATGATAGCTATTGTTCGAATTCGGTCTAATTTACAATTGGTGACGAAATCGTATTCCTGGGCAACCGGAATATTCTTTATACAACATACTGTTTTCTTTCTGTGTATAGACGCCTTCCGTTGTGTATATTGTTCAGGAGTGTTATCCAAGCTGTATGACCTTATGAGTACCTGAGAACTGCTAATCTCATTGATACGGAATGATCTCATTGTTATCCTCTCTCTCCGACTGTGAGCCCAGCTAGAATATAGATATGACTTTTCAGTAAGAATTTCGATTGCTCTGTTTGACTGCTACAACCATTAAACTTGTGCGAGTAAGAAATTGTGTATGCGATATTATCTCTAATACGCAGGAGTAATTTGTCTTGTTCTGTGTAAGTGTGTGTGTGTGTGTGTGTGCTTTTTTTCAGTTGTTTGATTTAGCAGGAATTTAGAATTCCTGTTTCTTTTTAATCGACATCATGATGAATTTTCTTCTGACAGGCACAATGAATAAAATATTACAAAATCATTTTCATTTTCCACTTTTCCCCCATTTTTCTATTTTTATGTTCGCCAGTCAATGTATACCCTCTGCCGGTGCTTTATCTTCACAATTTCAGATTATATAACATCACCGTTAATTCCTTTCTGTTTCGGTAACAGTGCAGAAGCCACGAAATTTTAATCATAAAACATTAGGCCCTAATATTCTATAATCTGATTTACTAGAACCCCCCCCCCCCCGAAAGGGGAAATGGAAAGTCACTATCATGACATCACTGCTCATTTTTTTTTTCCTTTATAGCTGTGATCTAGTAAAATATGAGTGCAGGTCAGTGGAGACTAGTGAGTCGACTGTAAAGATAATTGAGTAGTTCAGGCACGACAAAACCGAAAGTCCATATAGCTCGAGCCATGTACATGTACCTCTCGCTGAGCGACCGCGTGGGACAGGCGCTTAATTGTGATGTCACAATGTCATGGTGCGCGTGCTTGCACCCCCATGGGAACAAAGGATGCGCGCGTGACATGACATTATGATATCGTTGCATGAATTTTTTTGTGTGTGCCTGTACATCGAAGTCCATTTAGCCTGGATCAGATTGCCCGAAAGTGAGAGAATCTGTGTTGAAAACAGAACCATCAAAGATGTGGCCCGACTAGTAAAGTGACTCGCCGTAGTCAGATGGGTCATCCCCGAGTGCAGCTTGCCATGGGGAACATCAGCTGCTGCAACGTGGGTGTTCTCTGTCAAAGGTGTGACAAGGTGAACAGGCGGTACGCCATGGGCTTGAGCCTTCTGAAGTAATTATACATTTTCATGAGCAGTAAAAACCCAGTAAGGTGTCAAGGGGCTAATATATGGGAAATCCAGTATAGCAAGTGCTATATATACTACTATATAGGGAACACAGTTCTTGGAAACGATGTGCCATAGACGTACGTAACACACACATACGCACACACACACACACGCACACACACACACAATTCTTCCGTTTGTTTGTTTATTTGTTTGTTTGTTTGTTTGATTGTTTGTTTGTTTGTTTGTTTGTTTGTTTTTGTTCTTATACCATTCCTACTTTTTATCATTATCTTTTTTGTGGGTTGGGGAGTCTATACCCTAGGATTTTAATTCCATGCCTTCACGCCCTTTCAATTTCTCACCTTGTGTATTTTGTCCGGATATAAGTTTGTTCATTCATTTGTGTGTTTGTGTCTTTACATTTCAACACGTTCGACGGCCAACCACTTGTTTCTAGCTAAAGTTTTCAAAACTGAGTCGACAAACTGTTAAAGAAGCCGCCCTTTTTCTTCTCACTGTTAACCAGTGACTTGTAATGTGAGGTATAAGCTGAAAAAATACTATCACAATTATATCTACGATCCAAAACAAAACGTTGTTTTGGTTTGTTATTTTCCTGTCAGGAACCGTACTACCCCATTAAACTGCAGTAGGCATACATTCGCACATTTTTTTTTAATTGTCTTCGCACTTTCAAACAGAAATGTATACTCATATCCGAACGTTTTATATAAGTATGCAAACAGGGTTACGTATACGTATATTATTTAGTTTCCCCTGAAAGTACTTTGGTGATTCTCCCTCTATATAGTGTTTCCTTGATGTCTAAATTTTGTTCTGAGTTGTCGTCATGTTACAAAGGTGTCCCCCATGAAAATAAAAGCCGTCAATTACAATTTGTTTTCGAACAAAAACATTCATTGGTATTTGTTAAGCAACAGTGGCCCGACCTTCTCTTTACATTAATTATCTATACCTTCCTTAAATGCCTTCTTCTTTACTATGTGTAAACTTGAGACACTCTTACTCTATCAAGTATAGTGTGTCATTTTCTGTTGTTAAATGACTGTCTACATTCCTCTGGTGTAGGCCACGGGGACCCAGTTTTAGTATACATGTATACTCTTCCCAAAGTCCAAGTACAACAGATATCCCGTTAGAGTTGCCTTATGTTCTTATTCTTGCGTCGATGTTTTTTTCTTTATCCCGACTGATTG
This sequence comes from Diadema antillarum, assembly GCF_040938485.1. Taxonomy (NCBI): domain Eukaryota; kingdom Metazoa; phylum Echinodermata; class Echinoidea; order Diadematoida; family Diadematidae; genus Diadema; species Diadema antillarum. The sequence goes on from NW_027271920.1 coordinate 1,040,851, forward strand.
ACAAGGCGCCCTTCAACGCAATTAAACGCTGGCTATTTAGTGTTGTGTAATAAACCTTGATATAACCCCCCCCCCCCGAAAAAAAAAAAACGATCACGGGCAGAATATACAAGAGGGGCTCAACAAGTCGTGGGTTCGAGTCCCATCCGAGGAACACACCGAGTTACCCTTACGTAAACTCTCTTCATCCATCTTTTTCCTGTGGCCATCTGTTCCTGTGTGACGCCATGATTTCTTTGAATGCAACGCAGACAGCAATATGGTTTTCGCCAGCTTGTTTAGCTCGCAGTGATAATAGTAATGATTTTCACATTCTCATGTTTCCCTCTCTCTCTCTCTTCCTTTCTGCCTTAAATTCACGATCCATCCATGACAGACCAGCCGACGTGACGCGGCCGTGACGACGATCCAGGAAAGCCACTACCTCGTCGCTCTCGGCGAGTTCATCCTCCGGTGCGACCAGGAGGAAGTGATGCTATCCTGGATTCGGAATCGATGCCCAAACATCCTCAACGTCCTTCCCATTGGCGAGAGCTCGAAGGCCAACCCCGTGCGAGTCATCGGCGTGGGATGTGGCAACGGTAATGTCCTCCAACAGCACTTTTTTTTCCATATAGGCCCGAATTCACGAAGGTGGTACAAATGAAACCATGGTTTAAACCATGGACAAAAACCATGGAGAGCCAAGTGTCGTACGGAATATTTCTTTACGAAATTGGTCATTTCGTCAACAAAATGACCGTTTCGTTAACGAAATTATCATATCGTGGACGAAATGTTTATTTAGTTGCAAAATGTTGTGATTTCGTTGCAAAATAATCATTTCATCGACGAAATGACTGTAACGAAATATTCCATGCGACACTTGGCGCTCCATGGTTTCATTTGTACCACCTTCGTGAATTCGGGCGAGTTTCAAGATAAAACTGTATTGCTTACTTGTCTATTTATCTAAAAACAAAGTTGATATTACTATAACTGTATCCACGTTTTGTTGAAACTTATGTGATTCAAAGTTCCTTAAAAACATTATGTATACTTATGTAAACGTTAATATTGCTTTGTATTACTTTATGTGGAAATAAAATCACTTGAATTGAATTGAATTGAACTGTTGATGAACGTGTGCACTAATACGTCATCAAGTGATCTTTTATAATTATGTTTTCAACTTCATATCATTAACAAACAACAACACCAACAGTGACAGTAATGAAACAAAATGTCTAACAATAATCTAATAAGTATATAAGTAAAAAGCTACGTTGACAGAAATAAGTCGCCTACTATGAAACAAACAGAATTAGACGGTAAAAAATTGTAATGATGCTTGAAATGAAGTTATATCAAATTGTATTTTTCAAATGTTTTCATAAAACACTATCTCGTATCTCTGTCACAGAAAGAAAAGAAAATGAAACGAAACAAAAAAAAAACCAACAACTTAATTGAGATGATTTTATAGTCCCATTATAGTTTTCATTCTTGACATTCCATTTTTGACATGAATTCAAGGAAAAAAATATATATAATATATTTCAAATCATATGTTATTCTATGTTATTCATTTTCGTTTACTATTTAGCAACGATAGCATTGTGGAGTGGAACACAAGTTGATATAAATGATGATTACTTCTCCACTTTTCCTTGTTCACATCGATGGGAGACCTGCACACTTTTTAATTCATAAATTGTTATTGTGACTGATATCACCAGTGAAAAGACAGTATTAAGCTACTCAACAATTTCATAAATATTTTTCTTTTTCAAATCCAGACGAAGCTTTTACTGTTTGTGTACACGACCTTACTTTTCTCTGTAAATCAAATAATATGAAATAAGGCCCCGTGTGTCTTTAGAGGTAGGACGAAACAGCCTTTCGCACACTTTGAGGTATGAGATGCTGTGTGGTCAAACTCACGTTTTCGGAATGAAAAACAACAGAAACAACACACACACGTGTCATGTATAGCACATAATAATTATGTCCCTCTAATTTTCTTTCGTTACCACTCGGCAATGGATCATTCCTATAAATAGTTTCCAGCATGGAGGCCAGGAACCCTTATTCACCATATATATATATATATATATTTTAACCCTCTGGCACATATAGTTATAATCGTTTTGATATTTTGAGCACATTCTTAGGTGGTATACATACTCATTGACATGAAACAATATTTTGCAGGAGGCAGTATATACAGATGTATCTTTAATCATGCTTTTGTTAAAACACAATGACATAATTATACTCCTGGGTAAGCTTTCATTGCTTTTAAACAGCAACATGCAGACACCTATTTTTAAAGTGATGATGCTTTACAATACATGCTAGCCTAAAGTTTGACCCATCTTCCGGTCTGCTTTTTTTTTTAATACTAACTCACACATGTGGAAGCTGCCTTTGAGATCTTGTGCTGGAATTTCATGCAGGTGCGCATATCATAATTATACGGATGTCGCCTAAAGCAATGACGACATCCCTGTTTTCGAAATGCTGGTATAATTTTGAATGAATGACATCTTCCTCTTGTTAGTCTATTTTATGGGCCTTTGGCAAATCGTTATTGTTATTATTATTATTATTATTATTATTATTATTATTATCATCATCATTATTATTATCATCATCATCATTATCATATACTTGTATATTTCTATATAAACCAGAGAAATCCAGAAATATGCGAATAACACACTGATCAAACTATCAAAGGGAGAGCAATGAGGTGTTGCTATCCTCGCCTCATCTCCTTTGCAGATGCATTACTGTCGCCGATATCACCTTGTCATAAGAAATTACTGAGATTTTAAAGTTAACACATAAATATTCAATGCAATCTCGTCATGGTACAGGTATAATGGACGCCCAGATCCTGAGAGAGATGTGTGCGCTGAGCAGCCATATACACCAGACTGCAATCGAGCCGAATCAAGCAGAGCTCTTCCGCTTTAAAGAGAGGATAGCAAGCGACGACGGACTGAAATCAATATCGATAGAATGGACACAGACCACCACAGAATTGTTTGAGGTAAGCGATGGTCTTTGCAAAAACAATCGTCTCCATACAAATACAGATAATATTCCCACTTGAGTAAATAATGAGATTGACTATCACGTTTATTATGATCGTCAGTTCAAGATATTAAAACAAAAATATATACAGGAAAAACAATCATGACAGTATTAAAACACTTGATATATTGCGCTTCCTGTAATCGTTTTGGCTTTAATCATGATCACCATGATCAGTACTGTTTTGTTTATTATATAATTGTTGAGTCATTCGTGTCTTTTGGCTGTGGTCTTACCGATATACTCCTTTTAATATTTTCTTTCAACGCCTCCTTAAAAACTGTCTTTTTTTTTTTTACTCAAACGCTTTACCGAATAAAAAGAATTACTAGAATAGACAAAAATCAGGTTAAGGGACCGTAAGACTTATTTCTAAAGCGGAAAGAAGGAAAACATATTCCAGAAATAGTCAAATAAATCTCTGACAGATTTGAGTCAATCCTGCCCGAAAGAACTTTGACTCTTTTGTGTAATTATCCTCAGTACTTCCAGGCGCTTGAGTAAATGAAATGTCATGTTTATTCTTAACCGAAAAATAACAATGCGCTAGGCAATATAATGGTGCACCGCAAATCCTTAGAATAAATACTGACATTGATCGTGTCAATCTAGACTTTTGGCAGATGTCTGTGATATGACCGAGATGGTTAACTTCAGGGCATGGTATGGAACTGAATTCACCTCTTTTTTTCCCTTTAAGTCCTAACCAGAAATCGTTTGAATTCCAAAGCCTTCACCTCTATAAAGTGACTAATTCTTCACAAATTACTCACGACGTGATTGTGTTATTACGAGACTGATATCAATCTAGCCCAAACAGTTTTCTTTTCGAGTATCCAGTGCTGTCTTCTACAAATCATGGATAGTTTTCCCCTCCTTTCTGTACAGTAGCTCCTTATACCATGCACGAGCAGATGTGTGTGTGTGTGCTGTGTGTGTGCCTTTATGTGTGTGTGTTTCAGTCAATGTAGATGAAGAATTATACAGCTTTTTGTTGTTTCACTGTATTTCATCATCAACGACCGATAAACAAGAACGTTGTCTTTGAACAACTCTGAAGTATTAAGCAGCATCATTGCGCGCAGTTTGTGGACATTTAATCATTTATAGCGCTGCGAAGCGTCTGAAATTATTCAATTTTCTTCTCCGTCTGCCCGTCTGTTGTTCATTCGTCAATCTCTCTTTATGCATACTGTTTGCATAAATAGTGTGTGTGCCTAAGTTTGGCTGTTTTGTAGTTATCAGTATGAAAACAATGCGCTCTTAACGCAATTGTCTGGGATTGTGTACCTTTTATTGTTTGTTGTTGATAACCTTCCTATATTTGCTCTTATGTTTTGAGGTGTCATTATTTGCTTATTTCTATATCTAAAAAAAAGTATCATCCCGGCATTTTACCCGAGAGTTTACCGGCGATGCCTTTCATGCTATCAGCAGCGTCACCCGCGAGCTCCCGGGGAAGTCTCGGTGAATTTTGCTAAGCATGAAAGGGGTATTAGCGTTTGGTGGTGGAGGTGATGGGAATCGAATATTATTTCTATCGCAGACAAGACTCCCGCTTTTCAACAAAACACGGCTTTATTCGTTGATGCATTTACGCACGTTTCACCTCGCTTTGAATACGGATAAACAATTTATTTACTCATCTATTCATTCATTTTTCATTAATGTCCTTTTCCATTTTCATCAGAAGCATATAAATATTTTCCAGAAATTGAATGCATAAATTACATCACAATGTATTATAAAAGAAATGTATAAGTTACTTTGTAGAATATTGAATGAATACGGAAATGCTGGAAATGGGAAGGAATGGTTTAAATGCTTGTAGGAGGCATTCCGCCGCACGTAATACAACAAATCAAATACATGAGTAATATACTGTTATAAATAAGAAGCGGAATTACGAAACAAAACGACGTAAAATTCCAACAAATTATGTAGTGTGAAGATAAAACGATAGAGGACTATTGCAAGACGAAAATTTGTGGATGGCTGGAGCCGCTCAGCAATAATTGCTTGATTGATAATGAGCTGCAAGTTAATAGCCGTCAACTCAAATACTGCTGAAAGAAACAGACTTAAAGTTGCAAAATAGCCACTGTGCCTTCATTAATTTTGTAAGAGCATTTACCCTTTTTTCTCTTTTTCTATCAAGCAACCGGTTCCTTTTCACAAAGAGCGTTGAATTAATTGACATCTAATCATTCGCATCTGAGTTTATAGGCGCGATGCTATCTCCTCTTTTTGGCGCCAATTTGTTATTTCCCAGACATGATACTAGTAAACAAATTGTGTATATATACGGCCGTTTCTTTGCAATTTTTGCAGTGCGTTTACTATTGAGTAAACAGCTCCATTTTTTTTTATTTGTTTTGAGTTTGTGCCCGTGGTAACCTTTTTTTTTTTTTAAATGATGATAGATAATCTAATTTGAACAGTATAAATATACAGTAATCTTAAAACTTCGAAAGGATTATGGCGGAAATCATTGATCTTAACAAATAATCCATTTAGATACAGCAACCAACGATGTAGGCCTATACCACACATAACCACTCAACGCTCTCTGAACACACAGTGCAAGATATACTAGTAGTAATGAAAAATGTGGTCTACTTGGTATCACACTTGCAAGTACTGTGCAAAATAGATGATTATCATCTTGTTCTGAGCGAGAACAAGCGATGAATATAGATCTTGCGATTATATCGGTCAAGAATGGCTGAACTAACAACAGAAGAGCAACTATAGAACTATTGGTGACAAAAAAGCAGAGGAAAGAGGTATCAATGTAGACGTATGGTAAAAATAAAGAAACGGTTAAAGGTAATAAAAAGAAAATACATAAAAGAGTGAGGTAAGACTGAGAGAAAGAACTTTAAGTTTGACGGCATTTGTTTCCAGCAAGCAACATATTAAAGTTCAAATAACAATTCGACGAGTTCGTTCATGCTCGGGGCACATCTCTTTTAAAGCAAAAGAAAATAGACACTTGTGGCTAGCGTGCCCTTAGTATAAATAAGTGCGATAATAAGGCAGTAATGTTCGGGTTCTAAGAGATAATGATATATACAGAAACAAAAATATTGGGACATGCAGGAACATCTAGGGACAAGGACATAGACAAAGACGGAGACGAAGAAAGAGAATTAAGGAAACGCAGGTGGACAGGAAAAAAGAGCTCCAATAGAGAGAGATACATAAAATGTACAGTAATACGGAGAAGATACAAGGAGGAAACAAGTAACCATGGTAACAGAGATAAAGAGACAGAGAGGGCTGGAAAAGTATGAGAGAAAGAAGAGCATAGCTTTATCTTCGATGAAACCACTGTTAAAGGGATGGTTATAGTATTGGTTAAAGTGAGGATTCAACTTTCAGCTTTTTGGGAGAGACTTAGAAATGACATTATGAAATATGAGAAAAGCACGCAATTTTAAGTGGCATTCAAAGTTTATTTGATGAAAAATGGTTTTGAAATGGATGAGATTTCCAAAACTAAAGTAGAACAAAGCGACCCTATATGGGCCGTACCAGTCCTTTTAAGGGTCGCTTTGTTTTGGATAGCTCAGCCATTTGAAAACTGATTTTCATCAAAGAAACTTTGAATTCCTCTTAAAAACCTGCACGAAGCACCATCTCAACCGAAACTGTATATCTCTTTGAAATACGAAAGATTGACACAATATTCTTCGGCCTGATTGAATTCGGATCTATCCTTCTGTTTTACTCCTTTCTTTTCTTTAACTTTAACTTTTCTCTTTCACCTCAAATTAAATATATTGATCTTCGCATCCTTTGGTAGACCCGATATCATTCCTTGATGTCGATGACTTGCTGTTTTTATTCAGTAAGAACGAAGACCGGTCTCCATCTCTCTCTCTCTCTCTCTCTCTCTCTCTCTCTCTCTCTCCCTCTTCATCTCCATCTCACCTCAAATAAAGCATCTCCCTTTGGAAGACCCGATGCCATTACTTGAGGGTTTTGTGTGTGTGTCTGAGTGTGTGTGTGTGTGTGTGTGTGTGTGTGTGTGTGTGTGTGTGTTCATTACTTTAGTACTGACTCCGCAAACATTTGTCCATAAACAGACTCTCAAAGGTCGACTATTTGAGACGATCTATAGTAGCTTTGTCACTGATGTTTACCAAGGACTTCATCGTGTTTTCCTGTATATGGAAAATATTAATTCCATGAATTTGACCCACAAGGATATCGATTTTCACTCCTTTGTGTTCTGTGCTTTATACTTGAGTTATCATTCATATTTGAAATAACAAATACGGCATATTTTCTCCCTTTCCTCCGTGCGTTCGGTTTGCCTTTTATGGCGGAGCGTGGAGGGTTTGTTAGTCATCATTGAATTACATGAATGAGGGTATTACCGTCAAAGTCGGCTAATGCCGAGGACTTGCAAATTTACTCAGGGTGTTCTACGCATGCATGCTATGTTTGCTTACGTGATCTGTACTCAGGAGTGCTTGAGGATGCGTTTTTTGTTTTGTTTTTCTTTTTTTAATTCATCTGCTCTGGTGGAGTCATTCAAGCGCGGATGTTTCATTTTGAAGTGAACAATCTTTCTTGTTCTTGTATATGGGCGTATGCGCTCATGACTCTGTGTGCACATCAGATATTCTATCGTTGTACAATTTGTGCATGTTTACAATGTCTGCGTAGGTGTTGTTTTTTAAGTTTAGTGTTTGTAGCTTCGTCTCGCTTACGTGTCTTTGCTATATCACCCATTCGTGTCGATCATGGTCCATTTCAATAACAACGATGTTATGCTTGCAATGGAATAAAAAAAGTCAGTTAAATAAAGACTGCTTGCTCTCTATTTGAGAGAGTTGTGTTTGTTCTGACTACACACACATACGCACTCACGCACACATACAGAATCTTAACAATTTCTAAATACTGATTTCAATAAAAGATCGCAGTTCTTCTTGATAAAAAGCAGATGTTCAAGACGATGAGCGAAAAACGTACATGCTTTTCTGTTTTGTTTTGTTTTTCCATCGCCTCTACTCCCATGGTTTACGAGATATGATATCCCGGTTTGGCGAGTGATTATGTACGATTTATTAATCAAAAACCAAAAAATAAAAAATAAAAATAGAGCTGCTGAAAACTGCTTATCCAATAGTGGGCAGCCAGTGGGATGAAAAAAATGGAGTCAAAACGGGCCTGAGCTTTCGAACCTAAAGGCCTTGTCACACCATTCCGGGCAAGCTACGCGGGCTTGTGGCGAGGAGGTAGTTTCCAGCACGTAGAAGATTTTCAGCGGGCGAACAAGAATGTTTGCAATTTTCATTCATGCCTTGTCATACCGTACGGGGGAACTTCTGCGGCTTGACTTGCGGGGAAACAAATTTACTCCCCGGAGCTCTCCGCAGTTGGTCCGCACCTGACAGTATCTAGCGCGTAGTTGCCCGGAGGTGCTCACGCAAGTCCGATTTAACCGCAGCCAAGTTTTGAGCATGACCAAAACTTTTTCCGGGTGAGTCGCGGGAATGCCCGTAGAGGTCCACGCAGAACGCCAGTTATAGACCCTTCGCGGCAGTACTTCCCAGGCAATTCCCACGCAGGTACTTCGCAGTCCCGTATGCAGCCAAGATAATGAAATTCTGTGAGATTTCAGCCATTCCATTACATGAATTCCTTCACTGAGTTGTCAGCCCCCACGAGACTGGTACAGTATACTCGCAAGTATAACGCGTCCAGCAAGTAAGACACATGCGCTGACTCGCACAAATCCTTTTCCGCCCTCAGGAATGTCGGGTATGCTAGAAAATCCCTACACGTAACAAGCCCGAGTAGCTTGCCCGGAAAGGTGTGACAGGGCCTAAACACGGTTGCGGGTAAAAAAATATGCGTGCGCACCTCCGGGCGACTACTTTTGAGATACATGCTAGGTACTGTCATGTGCGGATCATCTACGTTGACCTCCAGGTAGTCAAAATTGTTCTTTGCAAGTCGCACGCAAGGCTGGTGTGACACGGCCTTTACAGACTATTCGTCAGAGGCAATATTACCAATTTTGCCTCTTATTTTGCATCTGACAAACATTCTACCAGGATTGTTGTTCATTTTCCATCCGTGAAGATGGCTGGATAGCCCATATTCAGCTACACTACGCTGGTCTTCCATGGGGTCCAGTTGGATGTGGGGTGGGACCACTTCACCGGGTTAGACACCCTGCTCTTTGCGATGAATGAATGAAGCGGGATCTTTTACGTGCATGAGCTGTGACTCTCTCATACACGGGACCTCCATTTTATGTCCTATCCGAGGGACAGAGTGTTTTGCCTCTTGCTAGAGGGGACGGTATGTTTACACACAACATTGCTCAGTCCAGACTCGGGTTCGAACCCGGGCCGCGTGATCGTGAGGCAGACGCGCTACCGACTGAGTCAACTCACCGCCCGAAAGCTCAGGTCGTTTTTTCTCTCTCTCTCTCTCTCTCTTTTTTACTCCAGATCGTTGTTAATAAACATACATTGTATATGTATAATGTGATTGTGTGTATTTTTTGTGTCTTTGTATGTTCGGATTTTGTTGAACATATTGAGCGTTTGTATGCCCATTGGCCAACGTTGTTATACGTGGGCCTATTTTGAGCGACAAGGAAAAAGATGTAGGCCTAATATAAAAGTACCTGACATGGAAAGTCGTTTGTGCCCAAGAAGGTCAATGTATGAACAAAAATAACCCGGTCTCTTTTTTTTTTTTTTTTTTTTTCTTTTTACTATACGTGCAGGTCACGATGAACCAGCGGGCTGCGAACGGGTCGTATCCCAGGGTCCACTTCGTACACATGCTGCAGATGCTGTATCACGCACGGGACATGGAGAAAACCATCGCGAACTACTACAGGGTGCTTCACGATGGTGGCGCTCTACTCATTACAATCGCTTCGAAAAGTAATTGCTTTGCTTGGTTTTCTTTCGTTCTATTCTGTCTGCTTTTGTCACCTTCATTGATATGCTTTTACTAGTTTGCTCGTCATGATAAAGCTGCGTTATAATTGAAGACTCAAGAAGAGACAGCATTATACTGTCATGAAGCCATCCCCTTTTAACGCGTTTATGTATCTTTATAATGATCATGCACGATCATCATCACCAATTCAAAAAAGAATGCCTAGAAAGTCGATTTCACTCAGAAAAGGTAACTCATCATTCTACTTACCAAAGAAATGGTTCCTATAAGTGGCATTTGTTAGGCTGCAAAAGGTTAATAGCGGGGATGTAGCAATAAAGTATATGTCCTGCGACAGTCAGAGACTGGCATGTATAGTAGGAAGAAATCTACGAAAGATACGCACAGGAAGTTGCATTGTCGGCTCCTGACATTATTTTGCTCTAGCTATGTATACGGAATTCCACATGAAATAATCACGGACAGCCTTTTTGGTTTGATACAAGGCTGCCATGAAACGTTACCTTATTTTTCATGAAAAGTCCCTTTAAGCGGCACAGGTGGTTTATACTTGGTGACCCATTCTACACAGGGTCGGGAAAAGGAAAGATGGAATTATTGATATCGAGTCCCCAAACTTTAAGATTGAACCTCTAATCAACAGCGATCACGGGGATTTTATGGTTCTTTGAAGCTACTTCGTCAAGGGAAATGAATGTGGTTCGATTTTTATGCTTGGGATCACATTGTACTCATTTGGGAAGGGTGAAAAGAAAACATAGATGACTACAGCAACAGGAAACGAAAAGACAGGAAATATGAAACGCGATTGTTATCGGCCTAGCACCTGACGTTGATTGCAATTGTCAGATGTGTGCAGAACTGATGATGGGCCCTGTGGGTTATACCAGAGGGGCTGGTATCACTACATTCGATGACTAACCACGCACTGAACATATTGGCAAACAATCTGAATTCTCATCTTACCACCAAGGCCCGGCATATATCGTTGACCTGCTTGGCTATTCTTGTTAAACCAAAGGGTTTAAAGGAGAAATCCAGTCCAAATATAAGTTAGTCTCCAAAGAAAAAGTAAATTCTTACGAGTTCAACGGTTAAAATTTTACTGAAATCAGATGAAAATAAACAAGTTATGACATTTTGAAATTTTGCTTATTTCTGCAGAACAGTTCTTGCACAGTGGATATGAATAATTGTAGTATGCAAATGAGTGAGCTAACCATGTCATAACTTCACAGTTTTCCGTTGATCATGTACAACCCCCCCCCCCCCCCCCCCGAAAAATAAATGTTTCTGTAATTGAAGTCTGAAACATTATGTTCTTCCTGGTTGAATAACTTCAGAATAGTGATCAATTAGATATACCAGGATATGAACCTCGGGCATAATTGCGTTTGAATGAAAAACGGGAAATTTCAAAATGTATGTACAAAACATGATATGGCAAGTTGTGACAGAATAACATACTCACTTTCCATTTGCATAATATTCAAATTTACCACTCAAGAACTCTTTCCTAAACCATTAGAGAAACTCCAATATGTCATAACTTCCTTGCTTGTCACCCTATTTCGATCAAAATCTTACCGTTGAACTCGCAATAGGTCACTCTTTTGTATCAGACTAACCTGTATTATTTTGGACGAAATTTCCCCTTTAAACTTGAAGCTCCTTGGTAAAACCTAAGTATGATTGATAACCACCCGCATGGCCAAGACGCGTACGTGTCACCCGTGTGCAATTATGATTGGCTGACAGTTAGTCTCCGATGATTTGATGTGCCTTGAAGTCAGTCGATGTTTGCGATTCAGTCTATACCGTGCAAATTTATGACCGGAGGAAGTTTCAAATCAAATTTAGAAGATAGCCTATCGTTGGCCTCTTACGAGGATTCAACGTTAAAGGGAACCCAAACCAAAAGAGAAATGTGGATTGAGTGAAAGCAGTAATATTAGTAGAACACATCGGTGAAAGTTTCAGGAACATTGGACAATCGATGCAAAAGTTATGAATTGTTAAAGTTTTGGTGTTGGAACCACTAGATGAGACGACTACTTGAGTTTATAACATCATGACATGTGGACAATAAAAAAAATATTAAAACAATTCAACACGCTTTCTTTTTTTCTAGCATAATGAAAGAGCACTTGACTAACCGCTTGCAGAAAGCAGGGGGAATAATTACTATCCTCAACCATCAGTCATTATCAAATCAATGGAACATGTAATTTTATGAAAAATGATTTTGTTTGTGTGCGTGGGAATTCCCTTAATATGTTCTTTATATTGTTGTCCGTACGTGGAGTTATAAACTCTAGTAGTCTCCTTACCTGGTGGTTACAACACCACAACATCAAAAACTAATAACTTTTGCATCGATTGTCCGCTCTTCTTCAAACTTTCACTGGTGTGTTCTACTAAGGTTGCTGCTTTCACTCAATCCACATTGGTCTTTGGGTTTGGGCTTTCTTTAATTCTGGTGATCCATGTTGACAGAAATAAAGGCCCCCTAAAAATCTTCGAAATTTGAGATAAGGCGAGTGAAAAACGATATACACGATGAAACTTTCGGCCATGCTAGCGTACCTTTATCACGTGACATCATGTTGCTATGGACATTTCGAGAGTATAAATACTGTGTATGTGTCATTACACACGCACTCCCTCACCAGAAAAGTCATACAATCCTAGGATAATAAAGTCATCGAAATACAAATAGTCTTCAATATTTTCTTCATAAGCTGTGTCACAGTATGACTATTTCAAGGTCCCTAGTGGAGATCATGAGTGAATAATAAACATGCCAACGTTACCATGGTTACACCTGACCAAAGTGTCCCATTAATTAGTCTATCTATCTCACATTTATCCTGTATTATTTGTTTGACTGATTATCCATTTTGTGGACTACTATTTTCTGTTAACGACTTGATCATACCACTCGTTATGATTGCTTTGCTTTGCTTTGCAGAAAATAATGAACTGTACAAGTCATTCCAGGGCCTGGAGTCGAAGCGGGGAAAACGAGAGCAGAAAAACAAGAAACGCTATAGTGACGATGTCATACGCGTCCTGCGACGTCTCGGGCTAAAGTACGACGTGGAGAACGTCGCCTATCACCTGGATATTACCCAGTGTTTCGACGAGAAGTCCGACAGCGGGCGACTCCTACTCGACTTCATCTGTCTGACCAACGCCGCGCAAGTATATCAAACGCTCCCCAATGCCGACCGCGAGCGGTTGATGAAGAGACTGGTCGATTCATGCGAGGAACATGCGGACGGGCGCGTAACTGTACGCCTAAGTTTTGACGCGATCGTCGTCAAGAAACGAGAGGGACAGAGTCTGCGCACAACCACGGAATCACTGTCACAGGCAGCCGACGCGCTTGGACGCGATTAGCTGGCGAACTGTCCTCCACATAGCAACCTGTGTTTTAAGTTATTCCTGTCTTAGCAACTGTATCTCTCCGACAAGGGTCGATATATTTGGGAGTGAAAATATAGCAGTAACTATTAATTTACGTTCGTATTCGTATTGGAATGATCAAATTATGTATTATATTCCCATAATCATCTATACATTTCGGGAGGCGTATATAAGCATTTTCATGATGGCATGCTTTCAAGTCCAATAGGAAGTGGTAGAACAGTGATCCAAGAATTGATCAAGTGCCAGCAAGTGACCCAGAAATAAAATGACAAAAGCAGATACCCAAATAACATGGAAAAGTGTTCCTGAAGAGAAATATTTGCTCATTAAATAACAGAAGATTTCAGCTTGTAGATTGAAAAGTGATGAGAGAAAGGCCTGGGGCCTAGCTGTTGCATAAAAGTTGAAGTTACTGACCACAATAGTAACTTTTATGCAACAGGCCCCAGGTGCTCATTCTAGTAAGGTCGATTGCCTAGATGACATTGCTTATGCTCTCCCTCAAGTTCTTTCGGTGCTATCATTAAAAAAAATAGAAGCTTCAAATTGGCACCCCCTGCACTCTAAGACCTCATGCCCATACATTCCCCCGCGAATGCGCTGATACGTGACTATTTAAGGACCTCACAATGATTTCCGTTATTATGATTATCGCACGTACAGCTGCGTATTCTGATCCATGAACCATTGTGCCGATATGAACATACCGTGAGGACGCGATCCCCCCCCCCCCCCATACAATCTTTCCAAGTTTATATCTGATTTTTCTCCTTTTCTTAATAGTTAATCTAATAATAATTTCGACAGAGCAAACTTAGGGGTGGAGGTTTCCAAATAAGAGAATGTGATTCATAATGATCTCCTTGCAATAAATCTGTGTGGAAAGTTAAGTTTTGCTGCGACCGTAAGGTTTATGCCAATCAGAAGGTCTGTCTACCACGCACATACACGAACTTAAATCAAAACAGAGATAAATCACCAAGTAAAGACTAAAACGGCGGAATAGGCATTAAGGTTATCCACACACCCCAACCTATATAAATAGTGGTATAGTAAACATACTGCACAAGTATTGGTGTAGGACATTCCTATTGCGCAGTAGTTAAGACTGTTGTAGTCTGTCATTACTTTTGGCGCTTTGACGAAGTCTCAAATTGTTGAATAGTGCGTGTATGTGTCAATTAAAAACACACGAATGATGATCAGTGATATTCCAACGCAAGCAATAAGAAGTATAGGCCTACCTGACTACATTATCCAGCCATCTTCTAAGATGGAAAATGAACAAATAAACAAAACCTTCTGTGCGTTGACATTCTCAACTGCCCTGCACAAAAGGCAAAAGGGTAAAAAAAAAAGAAAGAAAGGGGAAAAAAGAGATGGTGACATGACAACAAGACCCACTTATCATGCAAAGCAATGACAAGTTTGTCCAAAAAAAAAAAAAAAAAAAAAGCTTATTTCACTGCTCTAAAGCGCATTCAAGGAACTTCGGAGCTACAGAGCTAGTGCAGGGAATAGATAATGCTGTTTTCTTTCGACGAGCTCACTGTGCTTGGTGTTACTGGTCTTAGTATCGCTTTCACTGTCGTTTCATTTCAGCCCCCACCGTCGGCGCTCTGTGACGCCATCCAAAACCGCGAGCTGAAAAAGAGAAAGAAAAATGACATCAATTTCTCCTATTGACCGTTCTAATCTTGTTTATGTCTAAATTGTTTATGACAGACGATGGAGTACCCCGTACATGCAAGCGTCATCACGTCTTTCCGTCGGTAAAAGTAACCAATATATTGGGGTTTTTGATTATTTAAGTACATATATATATTGTTCAAAACAACATCATGTATCGTTGAGAGTCGTAATGAATTGTAGAATAGTAGGTGAACGAGTCTTTTTGTGGATATTGGTTTTAACAAATATTTTACCAAATAAACTTATTGTATTTATGTAAAGTAAATATCATTCTCGTTACTGACTGAATATTTCTTGCTGCATGCATGGAAGATATTGTGAAACATGGATGTTTATGTATACTTTTTGTTATTTCTCCTTTTTTTTTTGGGGGGGGGGGGGGGGGCGTGGGCGTCCATTGACATTCGTTAAAGTGCAAATGAGACCGTAATGACATTACTTTTTTTCGGCTGCTTTATCAAAAAGTGAAGTACCAGCAGTTGGATTCAGTGAGGCGATCCTCCTAAAGCGTAATTGTCCCCCCCCCCCCCCCCCCCCCCCCTCCTTCCCGGCTGGAAATCAAAGCCCAAATATAAACGGAGAGTGAGTGAAAGCAGCAATAGATACAGTACAACAAAGCAGTGAAAGTTTGAGGAAAATCGGACAATCCGTTCAGAAGTTATAACTCTTTAAATGTTAAAAGTTTCGGTGCCGGCATCCCTCGATGAAGAGACTATTGCACTCCATGACGTCACTATGGACCATACTACAGTTGTATAAAGAAACGAAAAGGGAAAATCATATTTTTTTTTTACTCTTTTGTAGCATAATGAAAGAGTACCTGACTTATCCCTACCAAAAAGCAAGAGGAATGCTATTACCCTTGACATATGTCAGTAACAGGTCGTGTAATGTGTACTTCTCATTTGGAAAAAAAAAATTAATATATATATGGAATTCTAAGATTTCCTTAATACACTATATGCCAAGGAATGGCGCTCTCTCATCTCTCCTTTCCCTCCACCATCTTTCTCCATCCTTCTATCTTGCTCTCTCCCTCCCCTCCCTTTTCCTGTTCTCGTCCTTTGTCGTCACGTCCTTCTCTCCCCCCCCCCCCCTCCTTTTCTGATCTCTGACATCCTGTTTGCGAAATGACGTGATTGGTCAGCCGTCAGCATCCCGTAACGGATGAGCAAGTTTTCACACCTATCAATCGGTCAATTGCCGAGTGCACTCTGAACAGATTCGCATCAGCGGGATATTGTAAGGCTGGACCACGTGCGGGCAATTAAAAGTGAAAAATCGCCAGGCTTTAAACGCTGCAAGTTTCATAGAGGCTCCAAGGTTACTAAGCCGGAAAAACTGAATAATTCAATAATTGTATTACGACGTTTGCCCTTAATTGAAGTCTTCTTTTTTTTTCTTTTTTTTTTTTGGGGGGGGGGGGGGGGGGGGAGGGTCTTTACTAATCTGTGACTCTGTGTACCTTAAAAAAGAAACAAACACAACAATTTAAACACGCAAGCATAAGCACACACAGAGACACTGATACACACAAAAAAATCCCATCAAACAAGTACAGCCTCAACAAGCATCGCATAAATGTCCTAAACCCACTTTAAATGTGTGATTAAAGTGACAATACAAAATAAACACAAAAAAAGAAACACACTGTGACAATTTATGAATCAGAAACATGCGTTAATAGATACCAATTTAATAAGCACCAATCGAATGAAAGTACTGTTAGCATAATCCTCTTACCCGCAGAGTAATATCAAAGACTTGGTACACAACCACTGTTAAAAAAAAATAAATAAATAAATAAAATATGCATTTTTAATTAAAGTTACACTGTGAGGAGGCACTTGACTCACAATATCAACAATAGTCTTGCGTTTTGTGCTTTAAACTTTTTCAAAGGCATACTCTCTAAAAAAAATCGAGTGAAAATTTTCACTCTAAAAAGAGTGAATACAAAAAAGAGTGAATTTCGAGTGAAATTGGAGTGAATTTTGAGTGAAAATGTTCATTTTCACTCATTTTGGAGTGACGTCAGGGATCACTCCAAAATCTTCGAGTGATCCCTGACGTCACTCCAAAATGAGTGAAAATTAGCATTTTCACTCAAAATTCACTCCAATTTCACTCGAAATTCACTCTTTTTTGTATTCACTCTTTTAAGAGTGAAAATTTTCACTCGATTTTTTTAAGAGAGTATCATTCCAACAGTAATACAATGTATTCCCTTCTCTGATGTCAATATGAGGTTGCTTTACCAAGAAATGACTAAAGTCCCTTTCTATATATATTGAACAAAAAAAGACGAAATAACAATTATACAGAGGACAAGCTTTGTAACAGCAGAGCAAAGCAAGTGGAGATGGTATTAAAAAATAGTACTGTCAGTGAAACTTGGCAATGAAAGGGAGTTGTAATGAGATTACTACATGAAATGGAAAGACCCTTTTTGTTTTGTGTACTCTCAGTGGCTGCATAAATGCAATTCAAAAAGACCTATCTCAATTTTCATCTGCATTCAAATTATAAGAATCATACAGGTTTAGGTATTTCTTATTTGATCGTCTGTGAACTCATACCTCAACTACAGTGCTTCAAAATTAATCAGATCCAGTATAATCTTTCGAAACACTTAAGCTCTTTTTGGATTCTCCAAAAGTAACTGGAACTCCTCCACATCTGCTTGGCTTCTGACTTATGGCATAAGATACAGCACATCGCATCACTGTTACGTCTCTAAAAGCAGAACACGGCATGTATCATTATTATAAATGTCTCAGAAAGCAGAATAGACCATTTCTGTAATGCATAGGGCAAGCTTCATGACTGCAGAACAGCAGCTGAGCAAATGTCAAGGAGTTCCCCATTACCTCTACAGAACCTGAAAAGGGGATAAGTATCCTTGTGTCACCGACGGACCAGCTTCCAAGTGAGGCTAGGGATGGAGGTGGTGTCAACAGACGCCACGATTTAATTTCTCCTGCTTCCTGGTCTGCAACAGACATTCATAGACTTTTCAATCTGTGTTATCATATCATTAAGTGTTGGGTTAAATTTCAAAATCTTTTAAGTACCAAAAAAAAAAAAAATTTCCCCCCTCAAAAAAAAAAGAAGAGAAAAAGATGCATCTTATTTTACATCAGTTGTTTCACTACACAATTAACCTGCACATAAAAAAGAATCTATAAAATTTAGAGATGTGACATCACAAATGCACAATGATACAAGAGCAGAAGGAATGGTCTTTGTCTGCTGCTCTGTCTCTTGACATCAACTTGTCTAAAAGACTATTTCTGTGCTGTTTTTTCTTTTGTATTGCAAAATGACAATTATTAAAAAAATCATGTAAAGAAAGACTGACACAGTATTAAACATTTAAGTACTGTATTGCACGTATGCAAAATGACACATCACAAAATACATCAGTGTTGGCAGATTACATCTATCCCTGACTCTAATGAGGTACATGATGTAATTGTATAACTTTATAAAATTACTGTCACTTTAAAAATGCTACAAGAAATGCATAGACTGAAGCACACAGAGGCAAGATAATACTGTTTTCATGTTTGACACAAGGCTTGCTTTCATTCTTACTCAAGTGCCGAAGTTTTTACTTTAGTCACAATCAAAACAAAATAATTCAACATTTGTGAACTACGACTTTTGACTTTGAAAATGTGACAGGAAAGACAATGGCAAATTATAACAGAGCACTCTCTTGCATTTGAAGCATCATACTGATTTCTTAGGACGAGTCCCGAGTATATTTGGGCAAGAGTCTATGGGAAATGCGTGTTGTAGCAAAATCAGCTTGTCCTCAATGGGTTAAGACATCAAAAATGCATGCAATACAACACATGAGGTACACCTGTGAAAGCCCATTATGGCACATACTGCGGCTGACCATGGCAAGGACAGGACCCGGCCCGAACCTGCACTAAAAAATTTCAAGTCCAATATGAGGGCAGCTGTCGTTCTAGGGAGGGCAGCTGATGATAAACAAAATCCAGACAGGCTATGAGAAACATTAAAATTCATATAATTCTTTACGAAAGAAAAACAAAAACAAAAACGAAAAGAAAGAAAATAGAAGTTCCAACAAAGGAACATACTTCTTTTAACCTTGCCACCCAGAAACTGCGATTCTCTATGGGGTAGAATGAGATGACAAATCCAGCTTCCCATGAGCAATAGACAATGTACTTCCACTCCCCCCAAAGCAAAGCTGAATACAATATGGAGAAGATCTGTTACAGCCGTGTCTAATTATCGTCCCTTGAAGGATTCGAGACATTATTTGGATAGAGGGCAGGGCTATGATTCATGCTTCACTGAAGATCATAAACATGAATTCGAAAATTACAGAACTATCTGCTGTGCACAGAGGTGCTATGCAAAACAGTCAAAGAACAAGAACTGTTCTCCCCAGGGGCCCGTTGCATAAAAGTTACTTTTGTGGTAACTTTGCCATCCAATGGTAACTACCATGGCAACGATACTCAACAGCCAATCAAAATCAAGAATTCCATGGAAGTTACCATTGGATGGCAAAATTACCATAATAGTAACTTTTGTGCAACGGGCCCCAGATCTCTGGTTGTAAATGATGATTTCGATTTGCAATAACCTTATCACTGACAGGCAACGTCTCCTCAATGTAAATGGATTCCTCGGGTTGCCATCGCTGTCAAAATATCTGTGATGTAGATGCAACAAAAAACCAAAAAAAAGCAATATCTCCACTCCATCTCCCCCCCCCCCCCCAAAAAAAAGAAACAAAGATTTGTGAAGTTTAATGTAAGTCCTTCATTACTCCCTTTCGCTTCTCATGCAATCAATCACATGTGCCATACATGTTCATGGCCGAATTTACATCATGATGAAGTTTGTTGCTCTTGACCACCAACCAAAGCTTGACCTTCACCACCATTGCACATAGTGCAAATTTTGTGATTTACAGTTAAACCTGCCATAGCGACCACCTGTCAATAGCGGCCACCTGCCACATCTGGCCACTAAACTCAATTCCCCCCAATAAAAAAGTTATGTTGAAGACCCTGTCTACAACAGCCACTTTTTTCGTCTCCCTTGAGTGGTTGCTACAAACAGGTTTGACTGTATTTCAAACCGTTTCATCCAACAAAATTATAATTGGGCTTACCTAGTGGATTGAGGCCAGAAAGTGGCATTGTACCTGAATTTGGTGGCATTTGGCTTTTACCACTACTGAGCTTTCACCTCTTGTTATTTCAGGCAACTAATTAATCACTTTCTCTGAATCTTCTCATCAGACAATATGACCGCAGGACATTCACAGCTAAAATTACGACTGGAAAATAACATTTTTATCCAAAGTACAGCAACCTTTTTGACCGTCTTTCACCATCATGTACACTACATTTACACTACATGCAAATACTGTACTCAATTCATTTCTACCTTTTCTACTGTCAACTACAACATCACTACTGGATATTCCGGGGTAAAGTTACCACTGAAAATGGATATTTTTTTTTCCCCCGATAGCTATGGTTACCTTTGATGCTTATAACATTATACGAATAAGTGTCTTTATTTCTAGATCTCTGCCAAATTATACCCACTAAATGTTTGTAGATGAAGTAACAGCTTGAAAAGGAATGTCATATTTTTTAACCACAGTTAAATCACATTTGAGGGGTTTTGCCCAAAATAAATTGTATATATTGAATATTTCGCAAGGTTTATATTTTTCAAATTTTGTGAGTCGGGTGCTATTCCCGAATTTCAAAACACACAAAAATAAACACAATGAACCCGACATGAATGTGAAATGCACAAATACATTAACTCTACAAATCTTGACACAGATG
The DNA here is from genome assembly GCF_040938485.1 of Diadema antillarum. NCBI lineage: Eukaryota > Metazoa > Echinodermata > Echinoidea > Diadematoida > Diadematidae > Diadema > Diadema antillarum. The sequence goes on from NW_027271920.1 coordinate 1,061,850, forward strand.
ATAAAACCATGACTCACAAGGAATCTTCAGCCATACAGGGGAAATTCACAGAATTCACCTAGCTTACACTTTCGTGTTACCATAAAACTACAAACCATGATGTAGATGATAAAACCATGACTCACAAACAAACAATAAATGAATACATATATCTTCAGCCAAGAGGAAATTTCATAAAATTGACTTAGATTCTACTTTCTTGTTACAGGAGGCTAACATATTAGTCTAACCAATACAGACACATAAAATTAGGATAAACATTATATCATATCCTTTCAAACACAATCCCAATCTAAATACACAAATACACGTATATCATAATAAACTTCACACACAGATGTAAAATGATCATCAGTGGAATGAAGGCAAAACATAATTTCCTGACAACATAAATGACCGTATGTAGAAAAAAAAACCCAAATCTTCTGTTTCCATAGTAACAATTTTATCCAGTTCTACCATTGACTACTGGTATTGTGTTCTTGGCACACATAAAAAGAGTGAGAAAACAATCCACTTATGTTATTCCACAACTATAACATGCTTTATCGAGGATATGGACCTAGTTCCTGACAAAGCTTTTCAAATGCTGTTTCAATTTCCGTGTACCCAAAATCAAATTATCAATCTGCAAGTGTGAAAGTCTGTCTTGTAACAGGTCCCTAGAGTATAAGCAGTAATGTCAAAAATGCACTACTAGTTGAATTGCTGCTGTTATCATGGTTTCTACACTTCTATATGTATTGACCTATTCTCCTTCCTTATAGGTGTTCATTGTGCAAAGAATATTACACCACACTTTTAACAAAACAACACAAAGATGGATAAAGAATTACATTATTGCAATTTGAACATCACTTGTCATCGCAGGATAAACCTTGCGCTGTTCATTGAACAGTCTAAATTTTCGTACACTTACATGGAAATTTGGGTGTGCAATATAGAAAGACTCTTTTTCAAGTGATTTTGATGGGTACCTCATGAAAAAGATGTACACAATATCAAGACTTCCTCTCATTGTGAAAACATAAATCTGCCCACACCTCTCCCAAATCATCAATTGCTTTGAATTTTTTTTTTTCACTGCATGATCATTATCATCCACTGACACAGTATTGACACAGTTTGCAGAGGTCCATTTCATTTCATAAGTACTTGATACAATTGCCTATCAACCTACAGACCATAATCTGTATAAGATACATCCACTTTAAGAAGTTTAATACACCAAATTAGAGTACCATTCAATTTCGATCAGAATATAATTTGATCTTCAAAACCAGGTCATTTTCTGTTTCATTTTGCAAAAGAAAAATAACACATTTGCATTTGTTGGATGTTTTCATAAATGGTAGAAGAACCGCTTCCTCTTCTTCATTTCTTGATGTTCACATGCTCATGTGATGATTAATAACCACCACGGACACCAGATGTTAAGGATGAAGGGGGGTGGAATTGCCCCCCTCACTTGTTTTCAGCCACCAGCGAGGCAAAGATGCCATTCTCCTTGGCCAGAAGGGCCTCTGGTGTTCCGTGTTCCGCCACCTTGCCTTTGCTCAGGACCAGGATGCAGTCCGAGTCCATAATGGTCGACACACGGTGCTGGAGGTAAGAGGAGTACAGAGACATTTACATGACTATGGCAGGAGCTGTGAGGGATTGAGGTGGAGTTTGGGGGATACCAAGCAAGGTATGTCATCAATATGTAGCCAGGAATTGTGTGAGCATATCTAGATGTCTAGATGAGTACAACTCTACAGTCTGCTAGTCTGCCATTCTACCCATAATATTGTGTCTTCTTTTGTCAGCAGGAATTATTATTCACTTTCTTTTAACCCTAAAAGGGCCGGGGGGGCAGAATCCCCCCCTCGACGTTTCGCACTATAATTCTGTAACGCGAGAAGGCCTCGTCGCGACGCTTCTTGACTTTCTTCGTTCAAGTCTCGCGTAACTTTTGCGACCAAATTTGCAACGTCTGCGCATACTTTTTCAAAGCCACGCCCATTTTAGTAAAGGCATATCGCCCCAAAATGGGCACAATTTGTGATTTTGTATACATTTCCTATGGAAAATGGTGCTCTGTCATGAAAGTCATAAAAACCTGATTATTTTTACAATTAATCACTTTCACTGATCAATTTTATGCTGATTATCGTAGAAAAGTGGTCAGTGACAATTTTAAACGAAAAACAAAGAAAAAACAAAAGTTGAAAAACAAAGAAATATATAAGAAATTCTGAAAACAATAAAATACATAAGAATTGAAATGAGTTTTGGAAGTTTTTGTGATGTACAATTGTTGAGTATGCTAAAACAGATGTACAGACCAAAAAGTAGGCTCTCAATGCTTTTAATTAGGCTAAAATAAGATCTTGAGCTTAATTTGCATAATTAATTAATTAAAATTAGAAATTGATTGTTTCAAAAAATCTAATGACACAATCTTGTAGATTTTGACGTGGGTGTCATGCATGCCAAATTTTGTCGTGATCCCACCACTGATGGCCGGGATCGGTGGGGGGGAATCCCCCCCCCCCCCGTCCGGTTTTTAGCATGGCTAAACAAGAGACCCGGGGGTCACGCGCTCACCTGAGTATCGCAATTTCACCTTCCATGCATTCTTGCACACTCTTACCTGAGAACCTAGGTCTGCATATGGATCCCCCCCTCCCAACTCCCGGGGGGGGGGGGGGGGGGGGGGGGGGCAGGCAGCCCTGGATCTGCAATGAACAAACTTGGAACTAAAGTCATTAATGTACAAACTCATGGTATTAACTTTGCTTTATCATTTCTGGTTCTAGAGTAGAAGATTTTAAATACTCATTAATGTGGGGGGCCCTAGGGGCCCCCAAGAGGGACATGGTGCCCATTTGAAGGAATTGAGATTCTATCCCCCTAGGGATGCTACCTGCTTAGTTTGGTCAAAATTCATCATGAGGTTTTCAAGAAGAAGATGAACATGTACAATTCAGGCCCCATTACAACTGTAGGACTTCTCCCCATCCCTCTCCTGGGTCCCAAGGGGGGGGGGGGGGGGGGGGGGGGGGGCACCCGTGACTTCGCCAATCCCATGAACAAACTTGAAACTACAGTCATCAATGTACTAACTCATAGTATTATCTAAGCCCTATCACTTCTGGTTCTAGAGAAGAAGATTTTTAAAGATTCCTTAATTTTAGGGTGTTTGGGCCCCCCTGGGACCCCCCAGGTGGGCCATGGCGCCCATTTGAACAAATTGAGATCCTATCCCCCTAGGGATGCTACCTGCCAAGTTTGGTGAAAATCGGTCATGGAGTTCTCAAGAAGAAGATGAAAATGTAAAAAGTTTACGCACGATGGACGACGCACGACTGACGACGCACGACGGACGGCGGACGGCGGACGGCGGACGGCGGACGAAGAGCGATCGCAATAGCTCACATGAGCCTTTGGCTCAGGTGAGCTAAAAAGTCCGGCCTGATTAGGGTTAAATCATCATTCTTAAGTAGATGGAGGCAAGATGGTAGTTACATGTACATGATTTTGCCATGTCAGTATCCTGCAAGAGTTATGAACATTGACGTCAAACACACACACTGATTAATGACTTCTGGTACCATGCAAATCCAGTTTATGAAATGGACAGTCGGGGTTTGACATCTTCAAACACATTCTATATTCTTTCTAGGCAAGATTCTTAATGTCATTTGATTGGACACAAAACGTGTAAACTGTCTGGTGACACGAAGTCACAGTGAATGATGAAAGTGGTGTTTTGATGTAATGGTTCTGTATTGTGCTAGACATAAAGGAAAGCATGAAATGAACTCACAGCTATAGTCAGCACGGTCCTATCCTGGAACGCTGTAGCCACTACCTGCTGGAGGATGCAATCCTGCCAATGAAGAGATAAGGAAGATGTTGCCATGGCGATTGGTTCTTTCAGATCATAAACACCAGTTCACATGTGCTGCTGCAAGGAAATCTCAGCAAATCTGTATATATCTTCTTATTCCAAGATCCTAACAACACTACGGGATTACATGATTCCACGTACCTATTAAAAGTAAGATTCACTTTGAGAGAAGTCTACCGTAATCAAGACTGCCACTATTTTTAAATAAAAATAATCAGCATACCTGTCCATTTTGGAGAAGAAAAGCTTTTCAGGTTAATCAATAAACCTTCAGATATTACGAACTAGTGACAAAACATGGAATGGTATTTCATTAAAAAAAAAAATTAAATTCAACATTATGCTTGAAGGAGACTGTCCTTATGCTTGCAACTTTGATTTCTATGGGAATGTTCTATAAATTCCTCTGACTACCAAGCACTCTAATTTCAGACGCTTAAACCATATGAATAATCATGTAGTTACATTGGGCACAACTTGCTGACAAGACAAAATATTGAGACAGAATTGAAGCTCACCGTTTCATAGTCGATAGATGCTGTTGCTTCATCCATGACAAGAATTTTTGTCTTTCTCAGAAATGCTCGTCCCAGACAAAATAATTGCCGCTGACCCACGCTGAAATTCTCCCCACCCTCAGAGACCTCAGAATCTATTCACACAGATAAAGAACAGAAGAAAAAAAATGAAAACAGAAATCAACTAGAAATGTCGCTATGGCGACTGGTATGCCTCTGCCATAATGCATGATTTTCCCAATAGGTCTAGATAGTACATGTGGACAATGTGTGATTACATTTTCACAAAATTGGCAAAATATTGAAATGACAAGTTTGTCACAAATGCGTTGAATGTTCACCTTCCTTGACCTAGGTTTAATTGGATGAATAGGAGAGCATGTATCTAGGGATTTAAGGACTTTAACTCGACTTTGACCCATTCATACATTTAGGCATTGAGTAATTTTCAAGGTACAGGTGTGGAGAAAAAGTGCAATTTCTGAATTGTAAATTGTTAATTGTAAATAGTAAATTGTTACCATTTTCATCTGGCCCTTGACCCTAAAATTCATAAGATAATCACTTTCAGGTAGAACATGCATAATATGTACTAAGTTTCAAGATAACTTGAGCCACTTCCGAGATATGGAGGAAAAAGTTAGTTCAGCACTTTCACTTGACCTTTGACCTTTTGACCTTTGAGGCAAAAAAAGAAGGAAAAAAAAAACTTTCCAGAGAATTTCTATTAGGTTACACATGTATGCATACACCAAGTGTAAAAAAAAAATAACCCTGCTGGCATTGCATGATAGGAGGGAAATAGTAGAATTTTGAAGTGTTGCACTTGACCTTTGACCCCTGACCTTTGACCCCATGAACCCTATATTCTCTAGATAATCACTTCCAGTCAGTACATGTATATACTATGTTCCATGAAGATACCTTGAACAATTTTCCAAGGTACGGTGAAAAAAAAGAAGTTTTAATATTTTTACTTGACCTTTTGACCTTTGACCTCATGACCCAAACTTTCACCAGAGAATCTTAATTGGGTAATACATGTATACACTAAGTTTCAAGAAAATATCTTCAGGCATTCAATAGATATGGTGGAAATAGTGAAATTCTATGTATTTGACCCTGACCTTTTGACCTTTGACCTCATGACCCAAACTTTCACCAGAGAATCTTAATTGGGTAATACATGTATACACTAAGTTTCAAGAAAATATCTTCAAGCATTCAATAGATATGGTGGAAATAGTGAAATTTTATGTATTTGACCTTGACCTTTTGACCTTTGACCTCATGACCCAAACTTTCACCAGAGAATCTTAATTGGGTAATACATGTATACACTAAGTTTCAAGAAAATATCTTCAGGCATTCAATAGATATGGTGGAAATAGTGAAATTTTATGTGTTTGACCTTGACCTTTTGACCTTTGACCTTGAGCATGTGCACCCAAACGTTGATAGGCACAACTTCACCCCCTAATACACATACATGCCAAGTTTCATTAGGATACCTCAACAGGTTTTAATAGTTACCTTGTCCACAAAATTCATTACGGACGGACGGAAGGATGACGGACGGACAGACAACCCGAAAACATAATGCCTCCGGCACCACTTCGTGGTGGAGGCATAAAAATTATTCTCAAAAACAAAGAATTGCTCTCATCATGCGAATTTCTCTTTAAATTGGAATATTCCTACAGAGAAATTATTTTGAGTTTTTGAGAAATCACTCAGACTGGCATAACATCAATGCTTCCCTGATTTTTGCATGAGGGATACACTATGCCTGGCAGTAGCTTTTTAAACCTTCATGACAGCTAATAAGTGCGGCAGACTTCTAAACATTAGGAGCACAGATCCTTCATTTCACCTTGGGCAGGATGAATATAGTTTATGATTGCAGACAGTACAGAATATGCCATACAAGTTGAAAAGTCTTGCACAAGATTGTCAATACAAACTCTTTCTTGGCAGATTGCTGATCAGTTATCATAAAACCTTGTACATATACAGCATGTCAGCAGTCGCTACAGACTTCACAACACAGAAAACTTTAGGGCCCTGCACTTGTGGGATGTACCTCCATGAAATACCACTGGCATAATCAATATGCCTGAGTGAATCAAAAGAGTAACCAAGATATTTTTTCATCATTTTGAATAGATATGCCACTAATGTAATCAATAAGCCTGTGTAAATTTTTAGCTTTTTCACTTGATCTTTGACCCAGTGGCCTTAACTTCTCTCAGAGAATCTTTTTCCTGTACATGGACTGGTTTGCCTATGAAGTTTCATATGAAAAACCATCATATCAGGCATTGCAGATCAATTAGGGGCTGACAGATGGAGGGATAGACAACCCCCAAACATGAAGCATCTGGCAACACATAATAGCAGAGGGAAACAAAAAAAAAAAAATGATCAAAGAATGATGATATAAAGCAGAACTGGCAAACCATACTTGAGAGAAAGTAATTACTTTCTGAATCAGACTTGTAATATAATAGACATGTGTTAAACCCTCCTGATGGACATTTCAAAGTGACATTTCAGCTGACTGATCTGAGAACATCCTTTAATAAAATGAGACACTGACAATTTAAATGCAAGATTATGATTGGCTGTGAAGGAACTCTCATTTCCCTCCACTTTTTCCTTTCCTGCTTGTTGTTTTCGTTCCTTATCAACCTTGCAATCATCCATTGACTGTCTTTTAATCAGCAGGTTTGCAGATCAGAAACAGCAACTTTATGGTATATTCATATAAACTGATTAGCTCTGGACGGTTGAACTCACCTAAACCCTTTTCCAGACCAGTGACGACAGCCTTAAGCTGAGCTATCTCCAACGCCTGCCATATCTCATCATCACTTTTCTCTCCGAGAGGGTCCAAATTAAATCTGTACAGAGACATGGAAACAAAAGCTGAGGAAAAAGACTCATAGGATCTTCTTCTCATTAACCCACTGAGGATGGGCTGATTTTGCTCCAACATGCATTTCCCATGGACACCTCCTCGAGCATACTCGGAACTCATCCTCAATGGGTTTAAGCACAGACAGAGAGCATGCCAATAGTGTGTCAACCTGACACAAAGAATCAAAAAGTTTGGGTTGAGTTTGGATTATTATGAGATAAACATGAGTCTTTTATGCTGTAAGAATAGGAAGGGCACAACATGAACGAATGGCTCTTACTGCTCTGTATGCCTGAAATGGCTAAACACTGAAAATTAATTTAAAAAAAAGAAAGCAGAATGCTAAACATACTTTTTTATATAACGCCTGAAGACATCCTTGTTATTTGATTGGTTGTTTGACATTGATCATTCGGCCCATTTTACTATGACGTCATCATCCATGCAGTTGTGGCTCCATTTACCGTGCAATTTTGGATCAATACGATTTGGTCCATTGCACACTCGCTGAGAGCCCAGCCGGCACACTACGCATGTAAAACGCTTGCCTTTGCCGTGTGTATTGTATGTATGCAACAGCACGCTAGCTAGTATGTATGCAACAACGCGCTCAGTGAGCACTCTCGTGATCTCAGATTCATTCTTGTTTTTAAATTGATAAAAACATCAAATGACAAGGATCTATTTCAGGTGTTATATAAAACAAATAATAAATGTTTTTCATTCATGCAATGGACTGAATATTTAATTCGGTGAAAGATGAAATGTTTCATCCATTCAATGAGGCACAGCCGAGTTGTATATAAAACAAATAATAAATGTTTTTCATTCGTGCAATGGACTGAATATTTAATTTGGTGAGAGATGAAATATTTCATCCATTCAACGAATGGATCATTTCATCTTTCACCTCATGAAATATTCTGTCCATTGCACTCATAAACATTCATTATTTGTATACCATTAAACATCTAAAAGAAATATAAGTCTGATATTAAATGGTAAGGCTTATTTCTAGAAACAGTAAAGCAAACAGTCACTTTTCAACCTTCAATAACTCTCACTCATATTTGCTTTAAAGAAGAACATGCACTTTCTTGGTCCACATACATACATGTCTAGACAAGCCATCAAAAGTACCCTCACCCCCTTCCCTCCATTATTTAGTGAGGTCACTGACCACTGGGAATGAAAGCAAGGCTAACCTAATGGTCCCAGTGAAGAGAACCGGGTCCTGGGGAATGATGGCCAGTCGTTTCCTCAGCTCCTTCAAGGGAAGCATTCCAATGTTGATGCCATCAATCAAGATGTTACCTTGGGAGAAAAAAAAAACACAAAAGAAAAAGTTCAAAGACATTCAGAGCTCATTTCTACTTACCTTTGGTCCAATCAAAATTCAAATGTCATCTCAAGATATTTTGCATATTATGAATATATGTGACCCGCCACAACCAAACCATCCTAAAGTCACTGACGGCTGAGCTGAGAAAAATCAAATTTGAAGTCAGAATCATCGGAATCGGTAAAAACGATCGGATTTCTGTTTTTGGCAGAATTTTGTAGTGTAATGTATCGTCTATCATCTGCCAAAATTTCGAAGCTAATGATCAAGGAAAGGCAAGAAATTAGCATTTTTCTGGGCCATGATTATCCGACGTTCAATGGAACAAAAATGTGTCTGAAAGTTTGGATTTCACGCCGCAGCTAGACTCCACCCGTAGCAACGAAGTAGTGATCTTTTGGTCAGTGCGTGGCATTCTGGTTACTGTTTGGTTGTGCATAGAATGCTGGCGCTAAGCTTGAATGAACATCATGGAGGTTGCTAGGAGCATACCTTCTATTGTCAAGAGGTGAACACTGTCTTGCCTCCCCTTGAACATTGAGAATATATATTGGAAGGAAAACTTTGAAGGTGGTTTTCTCAAAACGCTGAATTCCTAAACCACTCGAGAGAATCATGGTCTATGGTCACCATCACTGTGTGAGTGTGAACAACCTTGCCTTGCAATGATTGGTCTATTGCTACACAAACCTTCCAGTGACTCACCTTCAAACATGTCGATGATTCTAAACAGAGTCAGGGTGAGTGATGACTTTCCACTGCCCGTCCTACCACAGATGCCGATCTGAGTTGCAAATTTTCATATAGATTTACTGTTATTCAAGCTTCAAATGATGACTCTGCTTGGATTACACTGTAAAACTTTTCTCAAATTCACAACAGAACACATAATTGCATCCATTTTCCCCATTATATATCACAAAACTGTAAAAGTGGAAATTTTTGCGGTGTGGAAATTTTCGCGCATTTTGTGCAAACCAGACGCCAGCGCAAGAATAACAAGGAAAAGTAGAAATTACGCGGTGCGTAATATATGTCCCCGCCGGAAGTAGCATTTAGTAGCGCAATGTACAATATAGGTAAAAACTAAAGGTCAAAGGTCAAAGAAGTCAAAGGTCAAAATTCTGTGTAGAAGTTTTGAAGCCCTCACCTAGTGCCATCACATAAAGTAAACGGAATCGAAATCAGGTTAGAAATGGCGAAGGAGTAGCATTTTGTAGCCAATATACAATATAGATCAAAAATCAAGGTCAAAGGTCAAAGAAGTCAAAGGTCAAAATTCTGTGTAGAAGTTTTGAAGCCCTCACCTAGTGCCATCACATAAAGCAAACGGAATCGAAATCAGGTTAGAAATGGTGAAGGAGTAGCATTTTGTAACCAATGTACAATATAGGTCAAAAATCAAGGTCAAAATTCTGTGTAGAAGTTTTGAAGTCCTCATCTAGTGCCATCACATAAAGCAAAGGGAAGTGAAATCGGGTTAGAAATGGCGAAGGAGTAGCATTTTGTAGCAAAATGTACAATACAGGTCAAAAATCAAGGTCAAAGGTCAAATAAGTCAAAGGTCAAAATTCTGTGTAGAAGTTTTGAAGCCCTCACCTAGTGCCATCACATAAAGCAAACGGAATTGAAATTGGGTTAGAAATGGGAAAGGAGTAGCATTTTGTAGCCAATGTACAATATAGGTCAAAAATCAAGGTCAAACGTCAAAATTCTTTGTAAAAGTTTTAAAGCCCTCACCTAGTGCCATTACATAAAGCAAACGGAATCAAAATCGGGTTGGAAATGGCGAAGGAGTAGCATTTTGAAGCAAAATGTACAATATAGGTCAAAGGTCAAGGGTCACAACTGAAATTCTGTGTAGAAGTTTCAAAGCTCCCATGTAGTGCTATTACATAAAGCAAACAGAATTAAAATTGGCTCATAAATGACAGAGAAGTAGCAAATTGAACATTTTGATCACACACGGACGCATACACAGACGGACGGACGAACACACGGACACACACACGTACGGAGCCTGTTTCATAGTCCCCTGCTCGGACTCGTTCGGCGGGGACAAAAACACATGAACATTTTTGCATGCCATATGTACAATGTATGTTCCAGTAGTTAATGTCGTGATTCCGCAGAATTGAAAACACACGAAATCCCATCTTACCCAGCCCAGTGCAAAAAAATTACTTGCGCAAAAATATCCACTTTTACAGAATTCCAGAGCTATCACGGTCTTCACATGACTTTAAGATTTACAAGTTGCAATCATTGACATAGAATAATTACAATAGAGTACTTGGATTTCAAGCATATGTGAGCAATGTGAGCAAATGACGTATCTACCTACACTTGCATCATTAAAATTTCATTCATATTTGTTCATAATCTGTATGATAAGGAGAAAACTGTATTGAGCTTGTTGCATAGGTACACCTGTTGTGTATTCTTTCTCAATACTGTATTTCTTTACCCTAAAAATATGTTTGTTCAATGTTTTGACTGTCTGCCATACCCTGGGAAAATGTCTTTTCCAGTAGACAATTGAAGATATATTTACATTGTGATCATATCTGCAATAACATGGAAAAAAACACACACAAATCTATCAATTAATTACATGCTGTTGGTTTTTTTTTTTTCTTAAACACATCTAGCTTACAATGACAACCTCATACCACCGTGTTTGTTTGACTTTAATGTTTTCTCAGCACGGTCAACTTCATTACAGAGTGGAGTTTCCCTTCAACCTTTTCTTTGAGTTTTTGATTTGTTTGGGGGCATTTTTGTCAATATCTTACAAAATTTAAGAGAGAAAGATTTTAGACAAAGAGAGTTGTTATGGTTTCTCTCACTTTACACACACCCACCTTCTGGCCAGCCTTGAAGTGGACAGACACCTTGGAAAGGACCGCATCCAAGTCACTGGCATATCGGGCAGAGACATTCTCGTAAATGATGTTGCCTTCTTCTGGCCAATCTTCCCTTGGTATCACAGAACCTACCATTGGTAGCAGATGTAAAGAGACCATACGTGCACAAAGATCAATATGGGCTACAATGGGTTATCCCTAAATGAAGTTGGTGCAGAAAAATACAATTTCAAAGTAAAGATCATTGATATGTGACCTTTGGCTTTGAGTGATGATGTCGAATGACTAATCAGTACATCTACATCTCATTTAATATGATGCCACCGATAGGCTAGATGAAAGAAAATTCATTCTTTTTTTTTTTTCTTTTTTGTTGTTAGGTTAAACAAGTAAAATCAAGAAAGTGAGATAAGGAATAATGAACAGAACCAAAAAAGAAAAAAAGGAATCTATTTTATTTTACACTCTTCAGGCTAAGGGTGTCATTAACAAAAAGGCAAAAGCTCACATGGCTTACCATCACTCTCTTCAACATCCACCTCAGAATAATAGATAGTCCTCTCCATAGAATTCATGGCCATCTCCAAGTCTGCCACACCTCTAACGACAAATTTCAGGGTGCTAGCAATCTAGGGGAGAGAAGGTTTTAATGGGGTAGAGGAGGAGGAGGGAAGGGGCAAACGAGATAACTCATCACTGCTTGGAAACTAAATTCTGCTGGGTTGGTGATGATTTGTGCATTTTATGGTGTTTTCTATTACCTTTCATTGCTATTTTTACAATGCAAAATAAAACTGCTCAAACTTTCATTTGAGTCTTATCCTGGTTAGAAGGATGATATAGTTTAGCTTAAGATGGAGGATTCCTATCTTTGCTGTTTGTTAGATCATCAGAAACCACTTCAGAAATAACAAAGAGCATACAATTCTAAGAGGAATTAAAAGTTCATTTGATGAATATCAGAAATGGCTGATACAGTCCAACCTGTCTATAGCGGCCACCCAAGGGAGACGAAAAAAGTGGCCGTTATAGACAGGTGGCTGCTATAGACAGGTAATCCAAGTGCACAGCCTTCATGTACATGCACATTGTACATGCATGTGTGTACGTATGCACACGTGTGTTTCATGCATTGAACAATGCACGGTGATTATGAAATTGTTGCAAGGTAGCATGTGTACAATTCTGAAAAAAAGCTTAACACTTGTGCATTGTTATGACTGAATGAGTGATGACTGAAGCGGTGGTGATCACTGAACGTTGCGCAGGAACAAGTGGCACGGCTACAAAGCAGCAAAACACGCTGAATTATCTGCTCGGCTATGGCTCCATCGGTTCTTTGGCCACTATAGACAGGTTAAAATCTACCACGGAAAACAAAAGTTGCGGCTGCTGACCGCATTAGATAGGTGGCCGCTATACACAGTGTCTTAAACAGGGCTTTTCTCTCGGGGGGATTTTTCAGTGGCCGTTATAGACAGGTGGCCGCTAAGGCAGGTTCGACTGTATATCCAAAAACAAAGTAAAACAAAGTGGTTATACACTATAATAAATGTGGGTCCCACCTTTCTGTTAGGATAACTTTGTTTTTGGATATCTTAGCCATGTCATAACCAGTGTTAATTGTGCTGTTCGCGCTGAATTGTTTTTGCAATTTCGGCTTCTCATACCTAGGCTAGTATTAGCGCATCAAATGTAGCAATGATTGTGTGTTAAATTTATGCGAAGGCGCAATATAGTAATGTGATTTTCGGCCTACCATAATGTGCTAGAAAGATGGGGCACGAACCAATGGTTTGCTCATTTGTGCTTCTAGCAATTATGCAGCAAATAGGTAAGATTATCTCACGATAATCACAGAATTCCAGATGGAAGTCCTTCATCTGATGGTTCTGCATAAGTTTACAGCTATCATTTTGTTCACAGTTCATGATAAAAGAGAATTTAAAGGACAAGTTCACCTTCATAAACATAAGGATTGAGAAAATGCAACAATATTAGTTGAACACATCAGTGAAAGTTTGAGGAAAATTGGACAATCGATGCAAAAGTTATGAATTTTTTAAATTTTTGTGTTGGAACCGCTGGATGAGGAGACTACTACAGCTTGTGAGTCATATGCGTACAACAGTATAAAGAAAATATAAAAGAAAATTCAACATATTTTCACTTTTTTCGCATAATAAAAGAGCAATTGACTTGCCTCTTTCTAAAGGCAGGGGGGAATAATATTACCCATAACATTTATCGGTAACGAGTCAGGGGAATGTGTACTTTTTTTCAAAAGATGGAATTTTGTGAAATTCTCTTTATATTTTCCTTATATTGTTGTACGCATGTGACATCTAAGTTATTCATACACTGCAGTAGTCTTCTCATCCAGCGGGTACTGCACAAAAACTTCAAAAATTCATAACTTTTGAACGGATTGTCTGATTTTCCTCAAACTTTCAATGATGTGTTCTACTAATATTGCTACATTCTCTCAATCCTTATGTTTATGAAGGTGAACTTGTCCTTTAAATGCCTTTTGTGTGTTCAGAATTCCATGATGGTCAAGCGTAAGTAATGCTAGTGTAGGTTATGTACAATGTACGGTACGTACAGCATAGCGTTGGTGGGGTGACAAAACCTCGTATCTCAATATTTGGTGAAAATGAGTTTTCTTCATTATATTGAAGCTAGGAACCATTACTATGTAATTCCCAATCCTTATATGCCCATCTGCAAAAATAAGGTCACAAATGATAAATAAAAGTTGGCTGTTTCCATTGACTTACATGTTATGGCAGCCATGTTTTTTAACTCTCCTGAACATTTGACATTTTTGAGATACGAGGTTTTGTCACCCCACCAACGATAGGTTCTACAGCTACGCATTGTGTATTGTATGTTGCGTGTAGAGTTATTATAACATACATGTAGACTTGCATTGCCTCTTGACTTTATGCTATCACTTAGCCGTGAGTTGATATGACGTGTAAACCAGTATTCAGAATTCAGTTTATATGGTGGTAATACGTCCAGAATTAATTCACAACTTCTTTAGGATAGAGTTTGATTTATACAGTCGAGCGATTCAGTTTGTTTGAGATTTCCAGGTTAAGATTCAAGCATAAAAACTAGGTTGGATTTGACACGCATAATGATAAAGACTAGTGATAATTTCCATTGTGAACAGTTTCAGTCTAAATAATGTATTTAGACATCAGTATGAATTAAAGACTGTCTTTAGTGTTTTGAGATACGTGCTTTACATGTTGCATTCATAAGTATGTCATCCTATAACGGTAACGTACAGGCTGAAACATTTTACATTTTTATGTGAAAAGAAGTGGTATTATAGCATTTTAAGCAGCTTTGGTTTAAGGAAAGGATTATTTATTTTGTAGAAAACTGAAGGCAAGGGTAGTGCTAAATGTAGGCATGTAATGTGTAGTGTACATTAATTTGGATTTCCCATACAAACATTTGTAATTTATTGCATCATTTCACAGCTTGGGACAGGATCACAATCCAAATGTGTCAATCACAAGGGTAAAGATTCTAGGCTTGGAAGAGCACAAGTCTGTAAGTTTTGTATAGGCCGGTCTTTACATGCATATTATGGTCTCTAAACATTTTTTTGTTGTTGAATTGCAACAGAAAATTGATAGTGCAACAGTGTATTAACACTGCTACAGTGTAACAGTGGATGGATAATGACATTACAGAGATGCCATTTCATGATGTGTAGTGAATACATGGACACAAAATGTGTATGTATAATGACGCAGTACAAGACAGTGACTGTACTATTGTTTGTTCAGAAGAGCAAACCTTTTTGTGTGTTAAAGGAGAATTATATACATGTATGCTCAACCTATACTGTAATCCAAGAAATTGATGTTTGATATATTCATATACAAAATAGCATACATACTTATGGCCCATTCTCAGTAAAAGCGTTCAAATATGGAATTTTGGTGTCGCCGACATTCCATGACAGTTTGCGGTTCCCTGAAACCTATTAGATACTATTTAAATGTTTATAACATATCACGAGGACTTTATTTGTTAAAAATAAACACGATCAAATGCGGTTGTCTGCCTTTTTGTATAAAATTTTGCTGTTAAACTTCGTTAAGACCCCCAAAACGCAGTGTCGCCGGCTATTTCAGAATTATGTTTTATTGCTCCCCTCCGTCCACAAACACACTTTCCAAATATCATTTTCATGGACGATGAGCATATCATATGTGCTAATCACAATACTCAAAAAGTTCCAAAATTTTTATTGACTTCTTTTTTTATAGCCTTTTGAAACCTGTCGCCAAGTTCACCGCCAGATACGTTACCAGTTTTTTAGTGTTACAGCATTGCGAAAATAACAAGACTATGCAATGACCCTGTGTATATGAAACCCTGAGGATATACTTCATACATTGCAAGTACTTAGACTTTTTGTGCAACAGCTCTTTATTGAGAATATGGTACAATGTCTGAAATATCGGTTTTCTACACTTTTATTTGGACAGATACGTGACATACTTTTCATGCCACCCACTGCGACAGATATTGCAATGTCAGACAAATTGTATATTATACATTACTCCTCGGAATGACGCATCGATTCAACATTAAAGTTTAGTACAAGTGAGAAATATTTGCTAGATATCGCTCTCATAATAATATGATCGACCATATACGTTACCACAGATACGTTACCCCAGATACGTGACCGAATTTTGCTCATTGGTCTTGTGCTTTCTGGGGATCAAATCTGGTCAAAATTCATCCCTACACATTACATGCTTCGTTTTGTTGGACCTCAGGATTATATTCTTACACCAAAAGGACAGAGAGGTGAAAAAGATCAACACTTCCACATGATTTTTCTTTCTGCGTCAGTGTCTCACAACCTAATGCCAAGTTTTCCGACAGATACGTTACCACATAATCAAAATGCTGAAAAGAAATTGTAAATGTTTTTACAAACAAATCGTTGTGTGCTCATAAACTCCAAAGTTCTATTCTATAAAACCCAGCCACTTTCATATTCTATGCAACAGCTTTGAATGTTTATTTTACAAGACGAAGCTAAGATTCAGCATATCAGTTTTTTGCTTTTCAGATTTAGCAGATACGTTACGTATAATTCAGGGCACCCACGGTGACAAATAATGTTATGTAAAACAAAGTGTTCATAAAACAATTCGGCATAGACTGATGCTTCCATAAAAAATTAAAGTTATGTTCAAATGAAGAATATTCAGTAGAAATTGCTCTGTAACTTCACCGACAGATTCATTTACGGTACGCCAGATACGTTACCAAACTTTGAAAGAGTAAAAAGTAGTTTATAAAACGCTTCCGAGAAAAGTTTCAGTGTTCTGTTGCATATTTATTCTAGTGTTTTTCAACATATGAAGAACTACGGTACTCAAGATTCATTGATAAGTTGAACAATTATTTATTCATTTTCATTAAAAGGGATGAGCCAAATACGTTACCTTAAGTCAAACAACTGTTTAGCATATCGAGTTCGTAGAGACTGTACCTACTTCCTTCTAAGTGCCTGCAAAAATATATTTTTTAAACCTTGTTTGCATTATTCATCAAAACTTAATGAACATTTATAGTCAGATAGATAAATACATTCAGACGTAAGATGAGAATATTCTGTGAATGAAGAACTCAGCTTTCACATTTAGGGCTCTTTTCCACTACATTTCATAGTTTAAATATTACGTACAATGTTTAAAATGGTTAATTTGGGCTTACGTCATTCATTTTTACATCAATTCATGAGGTAAATAATTAAACAGATGATATCTATTAATTCATACACAACTAAAATTATTACTTATATTTTATTACCAGATACATTACCAAAGGTGATTGATTCGATGTTTTTCAATAGTTATTTCCCCAGGAAAGCAATTCATGTTTCCTGTGAAATTCCAGATCGGATCGTTCCCTTTGCATGATTTGTGGGATTCGAAACTTTATTTGTAAGCGAATTTTGCTAAAAATACAAAGTGAATCTTAAGGTTATATTTCATTTCAGCAAAAAGCATATTTCAACTTACCACACAGAAATAATTTCTACCAATTAGCAAGGGATGACAACATCTTTACCTCTTGAAAAACCCCAATATCTTTAGGGGGGACAGATGTCTTTTCCTGAACAGAAATTGGATCAAAACAATAAATTTAATTCAAAGTTAGGAGTCCATTACAACATGTAAATTTGCGGTAACGTATCTGATTGGTGATCAAAAATCATATATGATGCTCTATTTCAATTCATTTTTACTCAATGAATGGCCATCATTTAGAATGTTCCACTTTTTGTTTCGTATTTGACCGGTTTTGAAGTTTCCGAAAACACATCTTTGAATGTATTACTTTGTGGTTGATTTTTCGGTTTTACTCACATGGAATTGAACACTTAATCTGAGAATGGCCCTTATGATACAGGCCTGCAGTGCATGACAAAAGTTATAGTGCACGCAAACGATAACCCACAATAGATTTGATATCGGTTTTTGCTCCCTCATTTTAATCATCGAGTACTGTATACGCCTTTATTTTCGCGTACAGATATTTTCGCGATTGACGAGGTCATAGACATTTTCGCGAGGTGTTGTTTTCGCCAATTGACGCCAACGCTTACGTTAATGCTCTATCAACAAAGCGCATGGAGACAATTTTGAGTGTTGTTAAATTCGCGATCCAACTGCAATTTGCGAAATTCGCGAAAAATTAAACCCTCTCGAAAATAACAGCGTATACAGTACTTGAATCCCGCACCTTATCGACGCGATTGCGCCACAACCGCGATATGCTTTGCTCGATATTATCGTTATTCTCAATTCTCGCTGGCTATACCAGCAACTTATCTGTGTGGGACTAGACTTTCAGCGGTAGATTTAAACATGGAAGCTGAAATGAACAGGTTCGCTACTTTTACAGAGACTGATCTATATACAAACAGTATCTTAGACAATAAGGACACAAAGGATGCCATCAAATACACCCTACGAATTTTGGACTCCTACTGTTCTGAAAAAGGAATCAATCCGACTGATATTGAGCAAGTCAACCCAAGATTTGTGCCACTTTCTCCGTACATTCTACGCGGGAGTGTGCCGTGGAAATGGGCAGCGTGTGTACGGTATACGTTAAAGCGCTCTTTGATCACGCTACGCTATGAACTTTTACTACGACATTTACAACACACTCTCGGAATCCACATGTGCAGCAATGGTAACTTCAATGATGCCTGGCACGAGCCTTGTGTTTAAATCCAGTGGTAGATCCCTAATCCTACAAAACATCATTTAGTCCTGGTCCTGGACCCACAGTGCAGTAAGTAGGGTGTCTAACGTGTTACTGTTAGATCCATGGTAGACCTATTGTAGGGTCAAGTGTTAACTAACGTTAGCTCTGTCGCTCGTAAGTGACGTAGAAAGATCTAAACGTTAGGCCAGGGCCCCTAGACCTAACCTATTGTAGGGCCCAGAAAACGTTAGATATAACCACGTAGACCCTAGACTCTATACTTGAATTTGGATCTTCAGGATTTTGTCTACACATACAGGTTCAAAGAAACTGATATTATTGCTTGTCTAGACACGTGTAGAGTCTTAAATCATCTTGCCTGGGTATGTACGCTATTTTATATAACACATAGTGCATGACATCTTATTGCACTATAACAAGTACCAAGCACCTCCAAATTCTGAATTTGCCCTCAGGCAATTATATTCAATTCGGCCTGCGGCCTCATTGAATATAACTGGCCTTCGGGGCAAATTCAGAATTTGTCGGTGCTTATATTGTTATAGTGCATTCAGCCTCATGCACTATCATATAACAGTGTATCATTCAGTGTTTCACTTGCAGTTTTACTGTTCGTTCATTCACATACATGCGCATGCAAAACAAGGAGGAGAATTGAATAAGGACAAGAGTGCAACATTCGACTCGACTGTCTGCAATTTTATTCTTGTTGTACATTGTGTTCACCGATTCGGGTTCGTTGAGGGCAGCAGACATTTTGTGGCACTGGGCGCAGCCATTAGCTCATTTTGCGGTGTCCCAGTCAACCCCCCCTGCTCTTCCCCACCCCACGGGCAACTTGTTTATCACGCACTTGTAACAAAGAGTCGCGCACTAAGCAAGCATTCGCGCACTCAGTACGAGACGCTCATTGGCTAAAGCAACCACGCATCAGTTTTTCATTCCGCGCACGTGAGAGGGGTGGGGGGAGTGGAAAGGGGGGTCGGCTGAGACACCGCAGCATGGCGCTCCCCATGCCAAAAATACACATAGCGCGTCACAGAATCGGTCAATATGGCGGTAAGCTGACTGGATAGGATCTAGTGGTACAATGTACCTAGAAACCCGAGGCCAGCATATTCATCAAATAAACTTTAAATTACCCTTAGCATTGTATGCTCTTTCATATTTCATAAAAGTTTTCTCATTATCTCACAAAAGAAAGTTGTAAACTTGAATCCCATGTCGACCAAAATTATACATCATCCCTTTAAATACTATTGTACATTTAGCAACAAGCCTCTACACTGATCATTGAATTGGCACCACATTTCAATAGATGAAAGTTCATGGTTCTGTCTCAAATAGACTAATTTCTGTATTTTTGTCCCTGATGTGCGTACATGTGTGTGTGTGTGTATTTTTTAAAATTACTGGTCCTGTTCTTTTTTTCCCCCTTTTTTCTCGTTATTTTTATCATTATTACTTTTTTATTCATCATCTTTTTTTTTTAAATCAGTGATGTCGGACAGGTAAATTTAGCAATTTCTGAAAAGTTACTCCCCCAACAGTGATTTTCCCGGTCTGGGACTGCTGAACTGGTGCCAAAGTTAAGCACGGGTTGATACCACCTTGAAGATATTTACAGTCATTGAATAAAAGGAAATAACATCAAGCAGACTAGCAGTGTGAAAAAGTTGTGCGCAGACATACACGTATTTACCAGATCCATTTTCGACTCACCGATATGGCATATGAAATAGCAAGACCCACAAGACTGGGACCAAAGCTCATCGGATCAGCAGCTGCTGCTGCGAGGCTGGATATACCAGAGATAAACACAGTCAGAGCTCCTATCGTGTCCTGTTGCAAATACCCCAGGCACAGGGAAAAGACATAATGGAATTATGATTGACTTCTGGTTTGCAGACTTACATTATACGTGAAACAAAATCATAAACACAGTGAATACCTTGTATTGCTCTGGATGAAACCTGTGAAGTACACATGCAAAATGAGAATGGATATGTGACTCACAATAATGTCAGACTTGAATTCTCATAGTCATAAGATCAATATTTTTTTTTCATTTTTTATGTTTTACATTTAGCAATTAACTCCTCTGAAATCATAATGGTGATATTCTCAAACAGTACCAGCACAGACACACAGTTGTGGGAAAAGTACAAGTTAGCACTTTTAATTGACTTTGATGTTGCTCCTCTCCCAAATAATCAGGGTGAAGTACCATATGAAGAGCTAAAAACGTTGTACCTCCAAAGTCATGGACTTATTCAAATCATAACCATGCTACTTGGGGTTCTCTGGGATCCATTTATCCTGTATTCATTACAAAATCTAAAAAGACTTGAATCTTTAAAGTACAGTTGAACCTCTCATATCCGGACAAGTCGGGACCAGGGCTCATCCGGATAAGGGATTTGGCCGGATACGGGAGACTCAATGATTTATACATGTACATATACATACACATGTACTGATGTAGCCCATTGTAGTACCACATGTAGTAATGTGTACACTGCAACCTTTTCATTGTTACACTCAGTAACAGACAGCTACGTACCGGGCCCAAGGTAAAAAGTGATAGTGCATTGCAATTGGGTTGCTCTCTTCCCCACACTCTCTCTCCCTCTCTCTCTTTGTGTGTGTACTGTGTGTGAACAAATTTGAGTGTTCAATATCATTTGTTGCTCAGCCAATGACTCGAAACAATGCATGTCTATCTAGTCATATCGACGGCTGTATATGGACCTATA
This sequence comes from Diadema antillarum, assembly GCF_040938485.1. Classification (NCBI taxonomy): domain Eukaryota; kingdom Metazoa; phylum Echinodermata; class Echinoidea; order Diadematoida; family Diadematidae; genus Diadema; species Diadema antillarum. Next base: position 1,083,435 of record NW_027271920.1, read on the forward strand.
TGTGGCAATGCGATATGAGAGGACTCAAGCGCATAATCTGTCCATGTTCTTGCGATGATTTGGGGATGTTTGGGGATGTTAAAATGTCTGAAGGCAAGCAATTTGGAAGGAAATTTGATGTAATGTATGTTAATCATGTTGGAAGTAATATGTAATTCATGTGTGTTTGTGTAGGAGTTCTCAAGGAGTCGGGAATCCCCCTTTCCTCCCGTCATTAGTAAAAAAAAAAAAATCACGGCGAGATTACGTCCGTATAATAGAGAGATCCGGATAAAGGGAGGCCGGATAAGAGAGGATCAACTGTACCATGGTCCCATGCCATTGAGATCTTTCTAGGAATAAATACACTGACAAAGTAGAAGTTTTCAGAGAATATCTGTAAACATGTTTAAATAACTCAATAAGATAACTCGTTACTAACAAAGTGAACTTCCAGACTTCAAAAAGCCTCACATTTACAGTATAATCCACAAACTTCGGTACAGAACAACTTGACACTCGAAATCACTCTCCGACCACCACTGCCACATACTGTAAAACAAAATATTTTCGAGGCATGAAATTTTCGAGATACATTTCATGGAGCTGACGGCCATTTACGCGGCATGAAATTTTCGCAAGTTGCCTCTAACTTTCAATGCGAATAGTGTAGACAAGAACTGTCACATGCATTTTAATTTTGCAAATCTTGGCTCTCGAGAAATTTGCGAAATAAAAATGCATGCAAACATTCCTTGTTTTCAGGTAACAACATTGAACAGATTGCCGATGGTTTAATGCTCACCAGTCTAACTCCAAGCCACCTTGTTCCTGTCTGCATGTAAATGAGTGCTGTATTGTTGGCTTCAATCTTGTGGAGAATCCCCCTCTGGAACCGATTGTTGAGACTGAGGCAACCAAATTTTATCGAAAGAAGAAGCAAAACAAACAGGAATGCACTGGCTCTGCAAAATATGCTCATTCGACAGTGTACTACATAGGGTGTAACTAAGCCATCAATTGAAGATTCGATCAAGTGACATTATATTTCTATTACCATTACCATAAGTCTTAATGACATTTGTGCATTAAAGAAAATGTACTCATACATACCAAAAACTGAATGTTGATATTTATTACAAAACCCGCAATCAAGTGGTTATTCAGCAATTATGAAAGGAACTCATTTGTTTTACTTCAAAATAAGGCGATAGCTGAGTTTTAGTTCTAAGCTTGAATACAATCAATCAGTTGAAAAGAAATACAAGAACTGAACACAGGTACAAAATACTGCCTGAAAAATTCAGTGATGCTGTTTGAACATTTTAGTGTTCATATGTTGCTCGGGCAACACAAATTTAAGCAAAACAGCACAAAGGAAAAGAAAATACACATTGCTCTTACCCATAAGCTCTAATAGTTGAGAGACCTCCCAGGGTCTCGGAGAAGTAGGCAAATACCGGTGAACGAGTAATGCTTACCAGTCTCTGAATCTCTCTGGAAGAGTCACAAAAAACAGAACAAAACAAAATATTGCAACTGATTGACAAATTGCCCTACATCGACGTAAATAAGCACTGAATTGATCAGTGTTTAGTAGTAGCCATGATAAAAAATCATGGGCGTACATACTCGAGCAGGATTTGAACCTACGACCTCCTGATCACCGGACAGGCGTCATCTCCACTAGACCACCGAGCTTTCGCCCGAAAGCAAGTGTTGGTTCTAATCCTTATAGCATGCAGCGGGTACTGCTTTGTTATTTAAATTCATGAATTTTTTTCCGTCGAGATGTTTTTCATTGCAACTGATTGACAAATTGCCCTACATCGACGTAAATAAGCACTGAATTGATCAGTGTTTAGTAGTAGCCATGATAAAAAATCATGGGCGTACATACTCGAGCAGGATTTGAACCTACGACCTCCTGATCACCGAACAGGCGTCATCTCCACTAGACCACCGAGCTTTCGCCCGAAAGCAAGTGTTGGTTCTAATCCTTATAGAATGCAGCGGGTACTGCTTTGTTATTTAAATTCATGAATTTTTTTTTCCGTCGAGATGTTTTTCATTGCAACTGATTGACAAATTGCCCTACATCGACGTAAATCAGGAGGTCGTAGGTTCAAATCCTGCTCGACTATGTACGCCCATGATTTTTTATCATGGCTACTACTAAACACTAATCAATTCAGTGCTTATTTACGTCGATGTAGGGCAATTTGTCAATCAGTTGCAATGAAAAACATCTCGACGAAAAAAATTCATGAATTTAAAAAACAAAATATGCATTTCATGATGTACAATGTACTGACCTCACATACATTTCTGTGATGATAATTCATATGCGTTTTTATATAAATTTATCAGACATCTTGCAATCTCATTGGTTGAGAGTTGTGCATTGATTCTTACTGGCAATACGTTGCCTCATGACAACAGCTGCTAAACACAATCATGTTATCATGAATTTTTAGCAAGAATTTGCACACTACACACAAGTGTTCACACATATGGTAAGAGATGCCTAGGATAGCAAGCATGCATCCAATATATCTACAATATATACATCCAGTAATCACTGGATGCATGGTTAGAAGAACTGGATGAATAAATTTTGCTTACAGTACAGCAAAAAGAAAGGCATTTAGTAAATTCCCTCTCAGGTTACATGATTAAAACTAGAAATGTCGCTATGGCGACTGATGCCTCCGCCATAATGCAGGATTCTCCCAATAGGGGTATAGTACAATGTCTTCACAATGTGTGATCCATGACAGTTTCACATAACTGGCAAAAAAATAAAAATATGACAGGTTTGTCAGAAATGACTTGAATGTTCACTTTCCTTGAACTGGGTTTGCTATAATTGTCGAAGAGTGCAGGTACACATATTTGGGGAATTGAGAATTTTTACTTGAATTCTGACAGACCCTTTTATAAGTTTATGCATTGAGTAATTTCCAAGGTATGAAGAAAGAGTGTAATTACAGTACAAAATAGAATTTTTTTTTTTTTTTTTTTTTTTGGGGGGGGGGGGGACATTGAAACCTGGCCTTTGACCCTTAACCTTTGACCTTTGACATTCTGGCTGGAAATTTCCTGGAGAATCTCCATTAGGTAATGCATTATATTAAGTTTGAAAACTAATAATGCAAGCATTTCATATACCAGTGTATGAGGGAAATAGTAAAATATTGAAGAGTTGACCTTGACCTTTGACCCCATGACTATTGACCTATGACCCCTAAATTCCCTAGATAATCTCTGCCAGTCAGTATATGCGTATGTACCAAGTTCCATGAAGATACATTGAACCATTTGTGAGAAAAGTGATATTACAACATTTTCACCTAACCTTTGACCTTTTGACCTTTGACCTTATGACATGAAACTCTCTGGAGAATCTTTATGCAGTAGTACATGTCTACACCAAGTTTCAAGAAAACACCTTAGGGCATTGCATAGATATTGGGGAAATAGCAACATTTTTAGCATTTGACCTTGACCTTTTGACCTTTGACCTCTTGCCAATGTCACTAAAATCTACTCAACTAATTGTCCCATCATACATCATCCTTGGACCAAGTTTGGTGAAAGCTGCTTCATCCAGTTTTGAGTTATCACGTAAACAGATAAATTTCAGGATTTGACCTTGACCTTTGACCTCAGTCCGATTTCACTAAAAAACTAATCAAGTAATTGTCCCATCATACATCATCCTCCGACAAAGTTTGGTGAAATTTGCTCGATCCAGTCTTGAGTTATCACGTAAACGGATACATTTTCACGATTTGACCTTGACCTTTGACCTTTGACCTTTGGCGGATTTCACCCAAAATCTCATCAACTAATTGCCCCATTATACTTTATACTTGGACCAAGTTTGGTAGAATTCAAGTCAATATTACTCAAGTTATCGCGTAAACGAAAGCGGACGGACGTACGTACGGACGTACAGACGTACGTATGGACGTACATACGGACGGACGGACAACCCGAAAACATAATGCCTCCGGCACCACTTCGTGGCGGAGGCATAAAAATGGATTTCTGGGGAAAAAACAGAAAAACAAAGAAAACTAAATCAAAAAACAAACCAAAAAACAAAACAAAACAAAAAACTATCCATAGTTCTATAGAACACACGATTCACATGACTTTGCAAATCTTGGCCCGGCACAAAATTCACCAAAGTTTCATTCATGCATAAATGTCTGGTTTTACTGTATTAATTCCCAAATATTGAGGACACTGGAATATACAGTCCCCTTAACCAGTGGATTAAAGTTACATATCTGAGGTACCTCCTGAAGGCTTGAAGGTGCTGTCATTCTTATGGCTTTAATAATGCCCAAATCAAAATATATAATATACAAAGCAAAGAGTCACATGATTTACAAGGTATTGCAAAAATTCAGCAGATTGTGAGCAGGAATGAGAGCAATCAGTTTCTATAGTTCCTTTCAAACTAAACATAAATGGGTTCTAAAATCCTTTCAAAATCTGTTATACGTTGAATAACATAGTAATATATCAACTTTAAAAACAAGATTGGATAAAACAGAACTTAAAATCCCCTCCCCACTCTCCCCCCCCCCCCAAAAAAAAGAGAAAGAAATAAAGAAGAGAAAACTGAACACAAGTAACAGATTCAGAAAGAAAGATGTTGAATCACTCGATCACTAAGCAGAGTAAACTCACCTAGCGGTCCTAATGAAGAGTTTCATGACAAGAATGTAGATGATGATCAGAGGCAGCATGGCCACCAGAAAGTACCAGGAAACAATGGCATTGACAATGATGCCCGAGACTGCTAACAAGATGACCCTCAGAGCCTGGCCTATCAGGGAACCAATACGCTGCTCAGAGCAAGAATGACAGGAGAGAACAGTGATGAAGGGGCGGATCCAGGAATTTCGTAAAGGAAGAGCGCTGACAAAGATGGTTTCTTCAAAAACATAATAAAAGATTGAAGGGGGGCACATGTGCCCCCTTCCACTTTTTTCTTTTTATTTCTTTGTTTTTTAGTTGAACAACAAAAAACAAAAACAAATCCAGTGAGTAACAATCAGGTTATTGCATAAATAAGCATTTTTGCAAATTTTGTCCTGATCAGGGTGACCTTTGACCCTGTAAAAGGTGGAACATTGGGGGCAGCTTTATCTATATGTAAAGGTGTCTAGATTTGACTATAATATGTTTACAAAACAAATTTGAAAAAAAAAAAAAATCAGTCAAGAAACACAGCCAGGATCGTACACACAAGCAGACCCTGAAATATCTACCGCTTCGTGTATAAAGACAGAACAAGCGAGGGCACCACCACCAAAAACAATAGGCATCTTCAATTCACTATAATGCACCTTTTGCCAAATTTGAAGAAAATCTGATAAGAAATGTGGCTGATACAGCGCACACAAGAAATGCGTGACATGGCATCCAAGTCGGAACACTGAGGGTGCCGTCACCACAAACTGTTGTGATCCTTCATGTAGAATGACCATACACGTCCTTTGCAAGTCTGAATAAAATCCGTTGAATAACAATCAAGCTATTGCATAAATAAGCACTTTTGCAAATTTTGACATGATCAGGGTGACCTTTGACCCTGCAAAAGGTGGAACAGTGAGGGCAGCATTATCAATAGGTATAGGTGTATAGACTTGACTATGATACATTCACATATCAAACTGAAAAAAATTGGTCAAGAAACAAGGCCAGCATCGCACACACAAGCAGACCCTGTTAAATTTACCTTTTCATGTATAAAGACGGAACAAGTGAAGGCGACATCACCAAAAACAATAGGCATCTTTGTTTTACCATAATATACCTAAATGCCAAATTTGAAGATGATCTAAGAAGAACTGCAGCCAGTAGAGCGCTCACAAGAAAATCTCTGCGGCTGACGCAGCGGCGCAATGAGGCCAAATTCATAGTATCCTCTGAACTCTGTTCGGGGGATACAATAATGCAGCTTTTGCAGTAACTTGACTTATTGCACTCTGATATAAAAGGTATCTATGGTATTGCTCATCATTTCTCATTGTATTGTATTGTGTTGCCAAGTTAAAGGGAAAACATAGTTTTGGTAAGGGTTTGAGAACCCATCTGGCACCATTTCATATTTGCTTGCAATATATCGAAAGAGTCTACAAAGAAACTTACCTGGCTGACGTGATTTGCCGGGATGATGAGTCGTTTTGGAGTATTTTGAGATAAAAAATAAAAGTCGGTAAACCGACTTTTATTCCAGAAGGATCCAGACTAACTCGGTCTCAGGGAAAACTCGACCCTATTTCAGACAATTTACATGCACTATGTGTTCGCCATATTCTACTGTATATTAATTGAACAGACAGGAAAGTGTGTGCTAATCCTGTAAAACACAAATGGACAGCGCGCGGTCCTCAAACGTATTGCGCACATCACACGAGTTGCTGAGATGCGCTGTCTTTGAAGTTGTTGTTGTTTATCAAGCGTCTCTGACTGTTTTTAGAGGTGCTTGATAGGCGCACACTAAGTTTGCATGTGTGCCAAAGAGGTTTTTTTGATGCGCGCGTTGTATCAACTTGGACCATTACTGCGAGTAGCCAGAACGCGAAGCGCTATACAGGCCGCTCCCATAGTACAACACTGTACAATCCAGAGGGACAACCAAGACAACTCGGCCCACCGTCAAAACGAGGCCGAGTTGTCCCAGGGTCCGAGTTTAGCCTGACCCCGTTCGGGTAAGTTCTGAGACTGAACCTTTTTGGTTAATATTTCGCATTTTTGTTGTTACCCATCGAATATCTTGTTATTACAGCATTATTCTGCACATTGCTTAGGCATACGTTCACATTTGGGAGCAAAATTTATCAACTTTTGCAGGCGTAACAGAACCATGTTTTGGCTCTAAGGCCCTGTCACATCTTTCTGGGCAAGCTACGCTGTGAGTTAGCTCAGTCAGTAGCACATCTGCCTCACAATTCAAAGGACCCTGTTTGATTTTCCCTCTAGTAAGAGGCAAAACACTCTGTCCCTCGGATAAGACATAAAATGGAAGTTCCATGTCGGAGTGAGTTACAATTCATGCTTCATTTATTAATTGCAAAGAGCAAGGTAATAACCAGGTGAGGTGGTCCCACCACACATCCATCTGGACCCCATGGAAGACCAGCTATTGCAGGTGAATACGAGCTATCTAGCCATCTTTCTGGTGGAAATGAAACAAACAGACAAACGTGGGCTTGTCGGGTGAAAGGATTTCCAGCATGCAGGACAATTTCTGCAGGCAGGAGGACAAGGATTTGGTCAAGTTTCACATGCATCATACCTGCTGGATGCTTGCTTTACACTGTACGTTCTACTTGTGTGTAATCCTTGTAACCTGCAAGTATAGTATAGCTCACTCCAAACCTGCAGAACTGACCGGTTACACAGATGTTGGCAGTATCAACACCGTTTATGCTGCCCGCAGATGACAAGGGTGTCAAGTTTCTATAATAGGCACAGATCCAAGGGCTACCTACGTACTGCAAGCGAGTTACACTGTCTGTCTTTAAACTTGAGGCAGCCACAGGCCTCCTACTGGTGGTGTGTGTGGACCTCTGCTGGTAATCCCCTGCAATTTACCTGGAAGAAGTTTTGAGCAAGCTCAAAACTGGGCTCTGGGAAAATTGGACTTGCTTGGGCATCTCCTGGCGACTATGGGCGAGATGTGCAGACCATCTGCAGGGACCTCTGGGTAGCGAAAATTGTGCCCCGCAAGTCACAAGCAAGGCTTTGCCTGGAAAGGTGTGACAGGCCCTTAAGCATGGTCATAACTTGTTCCAGGTGAGTCACAGGGATTGCCCGCCGAGGTCCTTGCAGAACACCAGCAAAAGGCTCATAGCGTCAACACCTCGCAGACAACGTAACTCCCACGCAGGTAATGCACAGTTGTAACATAGGTACTGTGGAGTGCCCATGTGTCGCTCGTAACAAGAACAAAGTAAAACATACATAGCATGCGTCCAGCAAGCAAGATGCAAGCGAAATTCGCCCAAATCCTTGTTCGCTCACAGAAAATTATCCTGTGTACTGGAAAATCCCTACATGCAACAAGTCGGGTAGCTTAATTGCCACAAAAGGTGAGACAGGGCCTTTACAAAGGAACCAGCATAGTATAAGGTGCTTAAGAGATATCAAACCAATAATGAGAGCATTATCATTACTGACCTCGTCCAGGACTTGAATATCAGACGCAAATCTATTCAAGATTCGTCCAATGGGTGTGATGTCAAAGAACCTGGTGCCAGAAAATAATGCAGACAGTAAGTGAAGACAGGCATCCTTTCACTTTAGCTATGTACTCCACAATGATAATATGCATCAACATAACACTGTTATACACATACAAAGTGTGTCATTATAAAAGTCTTTTAATCTTTTAATTTTAGGACAAAATACCATGGAGAGTTTCTTTTACAGAAAAGAAGACATGATGGGAAAATATGGGTGCAAGTGGCAGTCAAAGGAAGGAGAAAAATAAAGAAAAGGAAGAAAAAAGAAGAAAAGAGAAGAGGTAAAAGGAACTGGAAAAGAAGCCTTATAAAAAAGTGTGTCACATACTACCTATCAGATTCACTGGAATTTATAACTGTTAATTATTCATCATGATATCAATATCAAGATAGGAGGAAGACAGCTGTATGTTCAATGCATTGTGCTACTACTATGCCCCTCAGCATATATGTGTCTTTCTGACAATATAAGGCATACAAGTGACTGATTAAAACTACAAGTGTCGATACAGCTATTGGTATCACTGTGCTACAGTATATAGCATTATTCTCCCAACAGGTCTACGGTACATCATAATGTGAAATGCGACTTTCACGTGATAGGCAAGAAATTGACATGTTGGAAAGTTTGATGGCACAACGCAGGGATGTGGTGAGTGGTCATTCCTTGACCCAAGTTTCATTTGACCTATGACCTTGTACCCATGTCAATACCTTTATCTACATGATCACTAAAAAACTTGGATAGATATATGTATATACAAATGTTATATACCAATCTTCATAACCACACTTTAAAAAATTGGGAGAAAAGTGAAATTTTTAGCACACAATACATGTAATTTATATTTTTGACATGTTTGTTATCTCTCATACCTTATTTTTCCTTTCTTTTCCTTGTGGTGTCTCTTCTCCCCTGCGCTTAGAAGCATGGCATTAAGCGTGCTACAAATACAATTTATTATCATTATCAGGCATAAAGACAATGAAGCAGTGTTGCTCTGCCAAGTTGGTAGTGTTTATTACAAAGGTTGCTTCCACAGATATTTCAGGGTAAAAGTATACATCATTCTAAAAGTCTTCTGTCTAATCTCTTCCCCCCCCCCCCCCACATTTCTGTCATTCACAAATCGTTTTTGCTGCGGAAACAGCCCTTTACACAAATTCTTCTGGACAACCCCAGAATTGTTCTGGCCATGGGTGCATGAACTTGACAATACTCTACCCTTAGTTACCTTAAAGGAGCGTGGCTAATCCTCTCCAGCATGAGTTTGTGCATGGTGCGTGAAGCAAAAAGTATCGCGATAATAATCATGTTGTTCCAAATTATATCCAGCACAAAGTTTGCCGCATTCAAACCAGCATAGCCACCAAGGTACTTGTCCACAATTTCCTGGGCCTCCTCCTGCACAGTGCACAATAATTTGGTGAAGGCAACAAAGGTATTAAAATGTTCCACATTCTCATGATCCACAAGGAAACTGTGGTGCCTAAAGATTACATAAGGTTTATGCCATAGCAGCTGAGGGTTAATTACCACTTAACCCGTTCCTTCCGCAATTCTTTGAGTGTCTTAAATGCCCCAAAACAAGATTCTCTTTGCCTGTCGACAGAGAATGGACAGGTTGGTAATCCGCCTGAGTGAAAGCAGTCAAGTGGTACATGTATCCCCTTTCCATGGTCAACTACATGTGCCATCGAACAATGAAAATATCAATCGAGTGTAAGGTATGAATAGAGCATGCACTGATGGGCTCACAGACTCTTTGTTATACACAAAACTGGGTAATTGAATGGGATGATTGGGGTCAGCAAACACAGAAATTTACATGAGCTCAGTTTCAATTGCTATGTACATGTTCATACGAGTTTTATAGCAAAGCAGGCGCGAACTCAATCACAAAAAAGGTGTTATGCCGTGATATACACATTTTTCCAACAGAAAGATAACATATGGTGATAGAGTGAACTCTTACCTTTTTATCAAACCCATTTTTCTGGGCATTACAACACAAAGAATCATGAATTTAGGCCTCAATTTAAATTAGGCACTCTTATCTTCATCTTGCGTATATCAGTTGCTCTAACTGGAACCTTGTATACCAGGTTCCCGTAAGGAACAAGTTAACAAAAAAAAAAATAATGCTACTGCAGTTCTCCAGACTCTCAAAATTATTACCATATACTTGTTAAACCAGACATATTTGTACATTAACAATTTTGTGAACTGCCACTGCCATTCAATGCATTATATCAGCAAACCCTATGAAGTCCCTTTCACTTTCACAAGGAGACTTGTTATATAATGTATATAGTAGGGTACCTAAGGGGGGGTCACCGTGCACCCCCCCAGGACTCCTCGAAACTTACATGTTCAGGATCCTCATGACACACCAAAACATAATCAAGATGTTAACAAGAACGAAAAGTGGCTGTTCTAGGTGAAATTTAATGTATTCTATTGTTTTTCATAATTTCTTATGCATTTCCTTGTTTTTCAACTTTTTCAACTTTTGTTTTTTCTTTGTTTTTCTATTGGAAATTGTCACTGACCACTTTTCTACCATAATTAGCACAAAACTAATCAATGAAAGTGATTAATTGTAAAAATAATCAGGTTTTCATGACCTTCATGACAGAGCACCTGTTTTCCATAGGAAATGTACACAAAATCACAAAATTGTGCCCGTTTTGGGGGGACATTCCGTTACAATAATGGGCGTGACTTTGCAAAAGTATACGCGGATGTTGCAAATCTGGTCTCAAAAGTTGTGCGAGACTTGACCAAACAAAGTCAAGAAGCCATCGCGACAGATTTATAACGTGAAACTTCGGGGGGGGGGGGGGGGGGGGGGGGCGGATCCCCCCCCCCCCGTCCTTAAAGGGTTAGTGTTGCATGAAAAAAAATCAATTTTCACATAATCTCATTTTTAAGGAGGTGGTATGCTTTACTAAGTATTTATCCATATCTTTCTTTTTGATTAACCGAAAGTCACTTAACTTCGTGGGTGCGTTCGACATAAATGTATTTCTTCTGTTTCCACGACAACAGGGTGTGATATATATATATGTATGTATGTAATATATATGTGCTTACATGTAGGGCCTACATAGTAGGGTACCTGAGGGGGGGGTCACCGTGCACCCCCCCCCCTCCCGAGGACTCCTCGAAACTTACTTGACTTTGTTTTGTTCAAGTCTCACGCAACTTTCAAGACCAAATTTGCAACTTCCCCGCATACTTTTGCGAAGTCACGCCCATTTTTGTAACGGAATGTCGTCCCAAAATGGGCACAAATTTTTTGCTTTTGTGTACATTTCCTATGGAAAACAAGTACTCTGTCATGAAAGTCATGAAAACCTGATTATTTTTACAATTAATCACTTTCATTGACTAGTTTTGTGCTAATTATGGTAGAAAAGTCGTCAGTGACAATTTCCAATAGAAAAACAAAGAAAAAACAAAAGTTGAAAAAGTTGAAAAACAAGGAAATACATAAGAAATTATGAAAAACAATAGAATACATTAAATTTCACCTAGAACAGCCACTTTTCGTCCCTGTTAACATCTTGATTATGTTTTGGTATGTCATGAGGATCCTGAAAATGTAAGTTTCGAGGAGTCCTGGGGGGGGGTGCACGGTGACCCCCCCTTAGGTACCCGACTAATAAGCATCAGGCAACTATTTGGATTTGGGTCATAGCTCAAAGCTGTGCATACATTTGTAGTTATGGAGAGAATGCCACATACTACGTGTATAGGTCTGATCTGATTGGTTCATTAACCAGTTGATGACCTATGACCTTGTCAGACTTTTCCCTAGAATTCGAACTGGAACGGCATCTTTAGGTTATGTCTTTGTGATGCCAGTTTGGAAGTTGTAGCTCCAAGCTGTGGAAAATTAGACAGAGTTTGGTGTATACACAAAAAGTGTTGATGATGCCTACATCAATGACACCAGTGACAACGGAGCAGTGAGGCCTTCAATGTATGTCTCAATTTTGCTACATGGACGAAACAACAATAAGCACTGTATTCACCAGCAATATGGCTGAGCTGTTTTTCACAGAAATAGAGCTGTTGACTTGGGGTGTGGCCAACATATAAATTAGCATTACCAAATCATGGTCTAGCTGTCCAACACAGTGAATCACCTGCTTACAAAACACGTTATCATACATGGCGAACTATGCAATATGCCAAAGAGCAACTCATTTACATGTATATACAGTTCGACCTTGATTATACGGCCTCCTTTTATCCGGACACATTAATGCAGTGAAGGACTTTCATCCAAAAATTGAGAAAAAAAAGTGACTTCAACATCTTTTTATGGATCTACATGTATTTCACTAATTTCATAAGATGTGCATGATAGGTTTCTCAATATCTAATAAGGTAAACCATGTATGATTTTCACATAAAGATATACTTTACTTTTGTGAAGAAGGGACTACAATTTTGCGCAGGCTAGCATAGATTACACCACCATTGCGGGGTACGCTACCTGCCTAGCTGCCAGTGCACTGGGACGGCAGCTTGGACGACAGCTGTACATTAACATTGTGTCTCCCATATCCGGCCAATTCGCTCTTCCGTATGAGCGCTGGTCCCGACATGGCCAGATAATCGAGGTCGAACGGTACAATGCACAATGGATCAATCTTATAAACTTGCTGTTTTGGTCATTACCTGCTGATTGCTGTTGTTTCTGTGCCAACTTTGGAGAGATGAAGCAAGGTCTTAGACACAAAGCGCAGGACAAATAAATGATTTTGCAGAGCTATCATGGTCATTGCAATACAAGAACCTGCAAGTATCTGGTCTGCACACAGCATATTTCTAGTACATCACACAATGGTAGCGCTACCTCATGCAATGTACTCAGCCACTGTATATTAAGAAATCTTTACGGCATATCTTAAAAAAACAAAATAAAAAAACAAAAACAAACTAGAAATGTAACTATGGCGACTAGCATGCCTCCACCATACAGCATGATTAGCCTAATAGGTCTATAGTACATCTGCTGCACTATACCACCCAGTCCGGCAGCGTATTGATCCAGATCCAGATCCAGATCCAGGCAATGTTTAATGACGATTTCACATAATTGGCAAAATATTAGAATGACATGTTTGTCACAAATGTGTTCAATGTTCACTTTCTTGAATTAGGTTTAATTGGATGAATGGCTATATTTTCTATGAGAGCATGTATTTGGGGATTTGAGGACTTTTACTTGACTTTCGACCCTTTTATAAGTTTATGCATCAAGTAATTTTCAAGATATGAAGAAAAACTGTAACTTCAGTAGAGATAGTAAATTGTTAGCATTCTAACCTGGCCTTTTACCCTTGACCTTTGACATTACGACCCTTAAATTCCAAAGAGAATCACTGTCAGGCAGAACATGCATTGATACATATTAATGATGATACCTTGAGTCACTTCCTAGATATGGAGGAAAAGGTGAAATTCAGTACTTTCATTTGATCTTTGATCTTTTGACCTTTGACCTTTTTGGCAAAAAAAAGAAGAGGAAACTTCCCAGAAAATCTCTATTGGGTAATTATACATATATACACCAAGTTAAAAAAAAATAATCCTGCAGGCATTGCATAGATATATGAGGCGAAAAAGTGATATTTAGAAGAGTTGACCTTGACCTTTGATCCTTGACCTTTGACCCCCATATTCCCTAGATAATCACTGTCAGTCATGACATGCATATGTATTATGTTCCATGAAGATGCCTTTAACGACTTTAAAGGTATGAAGAAAAAAAAAGTGAAATTTTAACATTTTCACGTGACCTTTTATCCTTGACCTCTGATCCTTGACCTTTGACCTCTTGACGCAAAACTCTAACCAGAGAACCTTTATTCGGTAGTAAATGTACATATAGTATATTTCAAGAAAATACCATCAGTCCTTGCATACAGTAGATATGGGGAAAATAGTGAAATTTTTAGCATGTGACCTTGACCTTTCACCTTGAGCACCTGCACCCACAGCACAATTTCACCCCCTCATACACATACATGCTAAGTTTTGTTATGATACCTCAGACAATTTTTCAGTTACGCTGTCCACAAAATTTATGGACAGAAGGAAGGACGGACGGATAAACGGACAGAAGGATGTACAACCCGAAAACATAATGCCTCTGGCGCCACTTCATGATGGAGAAATTAAAAAAGACAAAAACTAATGTAACATACTTGTATTGAAATGTAGCTGTCCTGCACGCAGCATTTTAACATCACATAATGGTAGCCCTACCTCATGCAATACTCAGCTATTGTATAGCAACCTTTATGGCATGTCTAACATAATACTAATGTAACACTATTTTTCATATTAGTTTTATTTGCAACTTTGACATAACAGCGTTCCACACACACAAGCAATAATTCTTCACATTAGATTATCGATTATTTTCAAAATCCTAAGGTGGAGCTTTTCATCGATAATAACACACACAGCCAAAAACGTTAGGAAATATGCAATATCAGGTAGAAATACAAATGAAAATTGTTGTCAAATTCAGTAGAGTGATTAAAGTTTTGGTCAGAATAAAATCATCCCTCATCCATTTTTTCTTTTTCCTTGTTTTGTCATTAAAGTTCGGATACAACGTATACAGATTTGTGGCTTCATACACACTGGCAAATACTGGACACCAGCAAGCAACCTACTGAAAGGAAGTCTAGGTTCTTATTTTGTCATAACGATCATGAAATGATTTCTAATTGATCCAAGACTCTCACCTTGGTAATGTTGGTCTTGTTGTTAGCAGCATCGGACCAGGCGGAGAGCCAAAAGTCAGTGCCTGCTTTGGCTGCAGCCTGTGCTACTGCAAAAAGGATGACAAAGAAGAAGGTGAAGGGACCGCAGATTTTGACGTAGAACCAGTAGTACTTGAAGGAGACGGAGCCAGTGATTCGCTCTTCCTTCTCTATGATCTTTCCACCTCTGTCGCTCTTTCCCTTTTCAGCCTCTGCAATGGAACATCACAATACAAACTTTCATCCACCACAGTATCACTATTATTTAGAAAACATTTTGAATGTTCTCAAGTATTAATTAATCATCACTTTTACATTCCACTCACTGCTCTTGACAATCAATCATTTCCTGAGGCTTAAAAATCGTAGCATCCCTTAGCTTGTCATAATCTGGAAGATCTTTTACAAGGTCTTGCACATGTTAGTGCTTATGGGCAAGAAACTTACAGAGGGAAGGTCACAGCTCTATGATTGGAAAGTTTTTGGAACTTTTCATATCATATGGATGTCTATGTTAAGTACTATGGTGATGGCACACTCAATGAGTGTGCATTTTCATCTGTTCTTTTCTTCTTCTTCTTTTTTTTTTTGCACTTTTATGATTACTGTTTATAATGATGTTGTTTAGTGACATATTTCGTTTTCAGTGATCCATGTATTACAAGCCTGGCTTTTCCAGTGAATCACTGTTTCCCTCCTTTTGTCAACCTTTCAAAAGTATGCATTGATGTTAGTAGTTATTCTACTTTGTTGTACATACTGTATCTTATCATAATTATACTTTAAAATCCATATTGCATTACGTATTTTCTTTTTCAAACTGACAAAACAATGTGATGGTGTAGTGCATACTATGTACCAGTACCGGTATTTTGTTGTAGTCTTTGTTGAATGTTGGATGGAAAATGAATGAAACTGAACTGATAAACTCAAATGAACATGAAATCTCTCTCCTTTTGTAAAGTTTAGTTCCAACTGAAACAATTGAAAGAAGGTCTTTTTTTTTGTCCAAATGCAATAAACATATTTTCTTATTATTAGGTAAAAGGTCATACAGGGAGATGAAAAACCTATACTGACACTCTCGTAAAATGCCAAAGTACCTCGATGTTTGACTTTGTTTGTCTGCAACACCTGTTTGACCAGTTTCTGGCGCTCTTTGGCTGTTCTTGTCTCATCTTCGGACTCTGGCTCGGACTCCGTGATATCCCTTATGGTAATTTCCCACAGCTCCATCAGCTCCGGGTCCTTTTTCCCAATCTCCTTCATGGTCCCCTTGTGACCGATCAGACAATCCTTCATGTAGATAACCTACCATGGTAGCCAGGGAGACACACATATTTGACAAATTGATGAGGAGAATGAAGAATGTTGGCTGGTTATCTGACTGAATACTTTTAAAAACTAGAATTATCACTGAAAGTGATTAATACCCCCGCCCCTAGTGTTGCTTTATAGTATGTGATGTCATGAGGGCAATGACGTTAATACCAAGTTTGTGCACTTGTCGAATTGGAAACAGAATAATTTTAGTTTACTGTACAATTACAGAGTTGACAATGATTTCCACAAGGTTTGGGTAAAAAGTGTGGTTATCACGGCAAAACATTGTCTGATACAAACACAAGGGACATTTTACATAACTACACTTAAAGACCATCATACACACCAAATTTGACCTTCATAGCTTGAATGTTTTATTTTGATTAAAAAATGAGTGGTTACCATGGCAACACATCTTCCTTAACCCTATAAAGCCCAAACTATTTTGACCCCTCGCAGGCCCAAGGGGGGGGGGGGGGAGGCACATTGTGCCCCCCTATATAACTTTTTTATTATTTGATGCATCATTGTCATATTTGGCACATGGGTAGATTAACTCATACTCAATATTGTTCAAATTATCGCGTAAACGAATGCAGATGGACGTACGGACAACCCGAAAACATAATATGCCTCCGGCACCACTTCGTGGCTGAGGCATAACAAAAGAATTCACATTCTTTTATTTTCACACTTGTTTGTGATCACCCAAAATTTTCACACTGTGAAACTTCCACTTTTACAGTGTCAGCTATCACCATCATTCTACATTCACCATCGATGACAGCACTTCTATCTTTGCATCTCACATCCTGCTCACCTGGTCAGCATGCTCCAGGTACTGCACCTGGTGGGTGACCAAAATGACCGTCCGCTGGTTGCCGACGAGGAACTCCATGATGCCATGGTAGAACATGTCGCTGCCCACATGGATGTCCAGGGCAGAGAGGGGGTCATCCTGCATGAACAGAATGGGGCAGGGATTTCTCAACAGAAGATGTGTAATGTCCAGAGATGTCCAACAGGAATGTGTGATGTCCTGAGCATGACCTCTCTGCTTCCAGCTGGCCAGATTTTCAGCTAGTGACTGTTTGACCCATAAACTATAAAGTATAACTTTGTACGCCTTTACCACAGTGCTGATCCCCAAGCCACTGACCGCCTGACCAACATCACGGTGATTCGTATATACCCCCTTCACACTACGTGTGGCGGGGGTATGATTATGCAGCTAAAAAGCACAACTTGGCTTTACATTTATCAAAAGTATAATTATCAATCAAAAGCATTATCAACTAGAGAGGCACTCTGAGAGCGCAGACCTCCACCAAGCATGCAGCTCATTTCCACCACTGATCTTGTTCTTCCACAGAGATATCAGTGATTTCCACCCATACATACATTTATAGCATTGTGTGCTTAAAGATAATAAAAAGTTTTGGTACCTCAAGAGTTTCCTTGAATTTCCTTGTTTTAGTTTGTGTTTCAGGTTAAAGTACCTTTCATATAACTAACACTGTGAGACTTACTCGCCCCGAAGTGCTCTTATGTCTTAGTAATCATGCAATTAACTGCAACCAGCAGCCCCATACGCATAGCGACCAGCAGTCCCATACGCATAGCGTAATCGGGCTTCGCATTGTAGCATTCAGGATCATGACAGATTTAGTATCGCAGGATAAATGTCAACTTAAAATCCCAAAAATTCTTCAATTTGAAGACTTACCAATTAAGATGAAGTATTGAAAACAGGCTTCGGGCAACGTTTGGTTCTGCCTATAGTCCCTTTCTGTTCGAATTGATGACTGAATGTGACTCGGTCGAGAGGATCTTGGGAGAGCTACCATACACTGAATACTACAGCCAGTGCATGCGAACACATCACATGCGCACAAATTTCAAATCCATCAACGGATAAGATGTTTGTGTGCGCATGCGCTGGCCGTAGTAGTCGGTGTAGTAGCTCTCCCAAGGTCCTCTCGACCGAGTCACATTCAGTCATCAATTCGAAAAGAAAGGGACTATTGGCAGAACCAAACGTTGTTCGAAGCCTGTTTTCAATACTTCAACTTAATTGGTAAGTCTTCAAATCTAAGAAATTTCTGGATTTTAAGTTGCCATTTACCCGCGATACTAATTCTGTCATGATCCTGAATGCTACAATGCGAAGCCCCATTACGCTATGCGTATGGGGCTGCTGGTCGCAGTTAGCTATGCGTACAATGGGCTGCACGCTGCTGGTCGCAGTCATTGGTTTCGTATAGTATTTATCGACGCCGTATGGCGACGGCTCTGGTACGCAACAGCGTAGCCAGGATTTTATCTTAGGGGGGGCGGTTAGTCAGCGAGGGAGCGAAGCGACCGAGCCCGAGCGAGCGGAGCGAGCGAGGGGGGGAGGGTGTGGGAGGGGGGTGTAACCCCTCCCACGGTGAGAACTTTTTGCATTTTGATGTTGTAAATGGTGCAATTTGATGCATGTTTTTGCGCGTTTCATCGACGTGAAACAGTCCCACTTGTTTAAGGTAGCAGTATATTTTGATGTAGCTTATTATTGAACAATTTGCCTATAAAATGGTATAATCAAAATGCACTTCTTGTATTGATTCTTTTCACTGAATATCATGAATGCCACTGAACCCGAGCGAGCGGAGCGAGCGAGGGGGGAGGGGAGGGTGTGGGAGGGGGGTGTCCCTCCTCCCACGGTAAGAACTTTTTGCATTTTGATGTTGCAAATGGTGCAATTTGATGCATGTTTTTGCGCGTTTTATCGACGTGAAACAGTCCCACTTGTTTAAGGTAGCAGTATATTTTAGTGTAGATTATTATTTAACAATCTGCCTATAAAATGGTATAATGTAAATACACTTCTTGTATTAATTCTTTTCACTGAATATCATGAACGCGACTGAACCCGAGCGAGCGGAGCGAGCGCCGGAGGGGGAGGAGAGGGTGTGGGAGGGGGGTGTCCCCCCTCCCACGGTGAGAACTTTTTTCATTTTGATGTTGTAAATGGTGCAATTTGATGCATGTTTTTGCGCGTTTCATCGACGTGAAACAGTCCCACTTGTTTAAGGTAGCAGTTTATTTTGATGTAGATTATTTTTGAACAATTTGCCTATAAAATGGTATAATTAAAATGCACTTCTTGTATTGATTCTTTTCACTGAATATCATGAATGCGACTGAACCGAGCGAGCGGAGCGAGCGAGGGGGGAGGGGAGGGTGTGGGAGGGGGGTGTCCCTCCTCCCACGGTAAGAACTTTTTGCATTTTGATGTTGCAAATGGTGCAATTTGATGCATGTTTTTGCGCGTTTTATCGACGTGAAACAGTCCCACTTGTTTAAGGTAGCAGTATATTTTAGTGTAGATTATTATTTAACAATCTGCCTATAAAATGGTATAATGTAAATACACTTCTTGTATTAATTCTTTTCACTGAATATCATGAACGCCACTGAACCCGAGCGAGCGGAGCGAGCGCCGGAGGGGAAGGGGAGGGTGTGGGAGGGGGGTGTCCCCCCTCCCACGGTGAGAACTTTTTGCATTTTGATGTTGCAAATGGTGCGATTTGATGCATGTTTTTGCGTGTTTTAACGAGTTGAAACAGTCCCACTTGTTTAAGGTTGCAGTATATGATGTAGATTATCATTGAACAATTTGCCTATAATATGGTATGATTTAAATACACTTCTTGTATTAATTCTTTTCACTGAATATCATGAACGCGACTGAACCCGAGCGAGCGGAGCGAGTGAGGAGGGAGGGGAGGGTGTGGGAGGGGGGTGTCCCTCCTCCCACGGTAAGAACTTTTTGCATTTTGATGTTGCAAATGGTGCAATTTGATGCATGTTTTTGCGCGTTTTATCGACGTGAAACAGTAACACTTGTTTAAGGTAGCAGTATATTTTGATGTAGATTATCATTGAACAATTTGCCTATAAAATGGTATCATTTAAATAATCTTCTTGTATTAATTCTTTTCACTGAATATCATGAACGCGACTGAACCCGAGCGAGCGGAGCGAGCGAAGGGGGAGGGGAGGGTGTGGGAGGGGGTGTCCCCCCTCCCACGTGAGAACTTTTTGCATTTTGATGTTGCAAATGGTGCAATTTGATGCATGTTTTTGCGTGTTTTAACAAGTTGAAACAGTCCCACTTGTTTAAGGTTGCAGTATATTTTAGTGTAGATTATTATTGAACAATTTGCCTATAAAATGGTATCATTTAAATAATCTTCTTGTATTATTCTTATACTGAATAT